>NW_012267475.1:992033-1000423 GCF_000151885.1 Dipodomys ordii
GGGGGAGGCTGGGAAGGGATGTGAAGGGTAAACAAAGGAGGAGGCTGCAATGCTTGGTAAGAAATGTACGCATTATCCTGCCCATGTAATTGTAACTCCTCTGTACAGCATGTTCACAAATAAAATAAAATTAAAAAAAATAGCCCACATTCCTGAGAGGTCCTAGGTCAGTTTGGAGAGTTTAGGGTCTTCTTGCTATTGGAGGTATTTAGAGGATATTAACTCCTGTGCATGGAGTTTGAAGCTACCATTTCCTTCCCTGCCTACTGGTAAAAGGTGAACAACTATTTCTTAGACTTCTACTTAAGTGATAGAGAAAATGGTCACCTCAACATTGAGGAAAGTACAGACTCAGCCAAGAGAAGCTCACATGCAGAACCTGCTAGAACCACTAGCTTGAGAAAGAGTAAGCTGGCCATAATCATTAATTCTGAAAAGTAGCTAGAAAGACAATGACTCTACATTCTAGCGTTTACTCCTGTGAAAATTGAGGCCTGGAGGGAGCTAATCTCAGGCAATGTGGAGGAGAATGTCATCTTGAACTATGCTTAGCAGCCTCCGTAACAAGGGAGGCTGTCTTTGAAGATCTCATTTCTAGATCCCTTGTCCTGCATAAGAACAACTAGCTGGCTTCAACCTACTCTGGCCCTCCTGTCTTCAGTGATGGGACCAGAAAGGCTAAGATATGCTTCAGGCACTAAAAGCCTGAGATCCAATCATACGGCTTCACAAGCTTTCTCAGAGAAAGTGGGAATAATAGATTGCCAAATAGAAGCTCCAGGACAATGCTATTGAGAGTTCTTACGGAAACCCAGAGAAAGGCCATCAGAGCATCTGTCCCTTGCAGCTATCACTGTATGTGACACGTTCCTAGCCAAAGGAGCATACATCTTTTCACAAAACTCAAACACCAAAATTCAAACAGCATCCATTCTTACCCTAACTGGTGATGTTTAGCTTTCACCAAAAATTGCTAGTGAATGTCAGAAGCAGGATCATTCCAAAGAGAATCACTCAGCATCATAATCAGATGTCAGATCTTCAGAGTTATCAGACAGAATATAAAAGAAAAGACATATGTTTAAATCTCTAGTAGTTAGATACCATGAGAACAAATGGTTGCTATAAGGGAAAAGGTGGAGCTTCAAAAAGAACTCCATGTCTTAATAACAGTGGACCAGAATAATTGAGCTTGAAACTATGTTAATAGACTAGTCCCACAGGAAGACTGCACAGCTGCTCAGGACATCTGACTACAGGATTCAGCATCATAACACTCAGATATAATCATTCCCAGAGTGAAGAAGAGGTACTTGGACTGCCTTGAGGTAGGTTTTCCCTCCCAGAGGCATCCCCAAATTCTGAATGTGGCCAAAAGGCAGAGCTCTAGAGCATTCCCATTTTCTATACACCCCTACCTTTTGTGCTGCACTTGTGTTTTCCTGTTGAACCTTTGCCATTCAATTTGAGTCAGAGTTGTCTTTTCGGCTGGCCTTTGTTTGATGTCTGGTAGGAAAATTAAGAGTTTGGATACTTGGCCAACGTACTGGACAGAACAATATTTGTTGGCAGTACTGGTGTTTGAAATCAGGGCCTCTTGCTTGCTAGGTGGATACTCAGTTCAGCTATGTTTCTAGCCCCTTCAATAGTAATTTTGGTAGATAAGAAAGTAGTCTCCCAGAATCCTAGAGATACTTTCAGATTTCTAGCATGTCCTGGTACCCCCAAGTTCCTGACATCATGGAGTATTAGCTCTTAGGCAGACATTAGCTATTAGGACATCAGAGCAATTAGTATATATGTATATATAATATGTAATATATTAGCATATTCCAAGAGAATGGTCCCTATACCATTCCCTAGGGAGGCTTCCTTTCTGCAAGGGGAAATAGAAAAGGCTCAGCTGGCTTCTCCAAGGAGAAGCAGGTTCTCAAGTAAACTTGGTATTCTGGGTGGTGGCTTCAGCCCAAGATACCCAAGACACTACCTCCATAGGGTTGTCAAAGCTCAGTAGGCCTAGGTGGTCAAGAGCCACCAAGAATTCAAGACCCCAGTATTTGTTCATCCACCATATGTGGATAAACTTTAGTGCCATTACATATCTCCAAGAAGTAAGCAGCCAAAAGACAGTAGAACATCATCGTCCCTGTGCAAGGAAAGGAAATGAAGCCAGAGTTCTTCTCGATGATCTTTACATGTTAAGGTTGTAAAGCTGTGAGACACCAACAGACTCACAGCTACTGAGCTAGAAATGGTGGGTGGGGAGGAAGTAAGGAGGGGAGAGAGGGAAGAGATCAGGAAGGAATGAATGGAATGATCAAAGCCAGGAGAGAACGGAGATGCAGAAAAGTTGCTCATGTCCATTGCAAGCCTAAGAGAAAACCGAGGTCAGACCAACCAAGGACTGCAGAAGGCTGAACAACTCCATCTTCCATGGCCATTTACCTCAGTGTTACCCCAGTAACCCTGCTATCCTCCTGCCAGAATGATCTCTAGCCTCACCTTTCCATGCTCCCCCTAAACACACATACTTTTCATTTTCCGTAATCCACAGCTGGTCTAGTCAGTCAAGGAGCCCAAAAACCCATTGCCCAGAATCTTATCTGGTGGACTGCAACCTGGCTTCCATAACCAAGGAACAGTCATCTGTCCTAGTGAGGAGAGCAGAATCTTAGATTCACCTGACATCTGACTTTGTAAGGTTTAGAGATTCTAGGTGGAAGACTCAAACAATTATAAAACATCTAGCCAGGGAGACTCTTGGCTCCAAGGTCTCACTGTGAGAAGGTTTCATAGAATGACCACAGGGCTGTGGGCTTAGATCTGGTGGGGCCCCATCTTTTAGTTCTTGGGGTGGCCTGACTTAGGCTGCCTATTTCTCTTATGTCTCAAGCTGCTGGCCTGTGACCTAGGCTGAGAGCCAACCCCCAGATTTGGTAGTGTTCCCCCACCCCTCAACAGGAGCTGACAGGAGGGGAAACAAAGCAGGATGCAACAATGCTTGATAAGAAATGTACTCATCACCTTGCCCACATGATTGTAACCCCTTTGTATGGTATTTTCACAATAATAAAATAGGAAAATTTATTTTTAACGTTTCCACGTTTTCTTTTTTTCTATTTTCATTTGTAAACTTGCAGAATAAAATTCCTTCCTTGTGGAAGGAACAAAATAAAATACAATATAATAAACTCTTGCCTGCATGAACCATGTGGCGGTCTCCTTTCGGCAAACCTTACAGAAGGGAGCCTAACAACCGGGCCCAGAGGGTTTGGCTTCTCTCTATATGCTGAGTACATTTTAAGTGGGAAGTCAGCAGAGTAATGATTATCAATTTTCTCGGATGAAAGTGAGATTATTTTGTCAGATCTAATGAGATTCTGCTCCCACCTCTCCTTAGCCCACATATTGGTCAATCGCCTATTGCCATCATGTGATCCACTCTGGATATCAAGCTACCCATGTTAAATTGAAACAGAGCTCTCCTTCTAAACTAAACGTTCAACTTTCTTATTCAGACTGTTTCCTAAGTCTTCTTTCCCTAGAAGAATATCCACCTTCACAATCAAGGAAACATCTCTGCTGCCTTGTCCTGATCAGGATGACATCTCTGCATTCTATTCCAAAGAATGATACCCCTGTGTCAGCAGGAAGTAGCCAGAGAAAATGGGCACTCCTTCAAAAGTGCCAAAATGATGGAATGTTAGGAGTGCCCAGGGAAACAACACTGCTGCCAACACCCCTCATGCTCTCCTCCTCCTTTCCAGGAGAGGGCAGCATGGTAGCCTTTCCAGAATTCTCCTGCTGTAAAGCAGTAATCTCCTCAGTCAATCTCCTGAATGAGAGTCAACAAAGGGCTCCAGGCTCTGAGGTCACTACCTTACCCTCTGAGGTCACGCCCTCACCCACCCAGCCCTGTCTCCCTAAGCCCAGCCACGCCCTTATCCACCCTGTCACACCCTGATAAGCCCAGTCACTCCCTCATCCGCCCAGCCCTGCCTGCTTCCATCAGTGAGAGGCTCCCTAAGCTCTGAGGTCATTTCTGCATCCGCTGTGGCCACGCCTCCTCCCCACCTGGCACTATATAAGCCCTCTGGCTGGTGCTAAGCTTTGTCTCTGGGCCAGCCTCCCTCCAGTGCAGGTCAGCACCCTGGTTGGTCTTGCTGCCTCCTGTGACTCAGCTCTTGCCGCGGATTCGCTTCCTTGTTGGGAAGCTTGGTAGTGTCAAGAGCTCTCTGTCGGGCAGCTTTCTGCGATCCCAGTGTGTGCGGACATCTCCCAGGATCTCCTGCAGACATGGCGGTCTACACCACAGTCGGGAAACTGCGGATCCCTCAGGTGGCCAAGGTCAAAAACAAAGCTCCAGCTCTCGTCCAGATCACCGCTGAACAACTGCTGAGGGAGGCCAAAGAACGAGAGCTTGAGCTTCTTCCACCTCCACCTCAACAGAGGATCACAGATGAAGAAGAATTCAATGACTACAAGCTGAGGAAAAGGAAGGCCTTTGAAGATAACTTAAGGAAGAACCGGACTGTGATTGGGAACTGGATAAAATACGCACAATGGGAAGAAATGCTCCAGGAAATTCAGAGGGCCCGATCTATCTACGAGCGTGCTTTAGACGTGGACTATAGAAATATCACACTCTGGCTGAAATATGCAGAAATGGAAATGAAGAATCGCCAGGCCAACCATGCCCGAAATGTGTGGGACCGTGCCATCACAGCACTGCCACGAGTCAGCCAGTTCTGGTACAAGTACACATACATGGAAGAGCTGTTGGGGAACATGGCCGGTGCCCGGCAGGTGTTTGAGCGCTGGATGGAATGGCAGCCCGAGGAGCAAGCCTGGCACTCCTACATTAACTTTGAGCTGAGATACAAAGAGGTGGAGCGGGCACGGACCATTTACGAACGCTTTGTTCTTGTGCACCCGCGGGTGAAGAACTGGATCAAATATGCGCACTTTGAAGAAAAACATGGTTATTTTGCCCACGCACGGAAAGTGTATGAGAGAGCTGTTGAGTTCTTTAGAGAGGAACATATGGATGAACACCTCTATGTGGCCTTTGCCAAATTTGAGGAAAACCAGAAAGAATTTGAGAGGGCCCAGGCCATCTACAAGTATGCCTTGGACAGAATCCCAACACATGAGGCTCAAGAGCTCTTCAAAAACTATACCATCTTTGAGAAGAAGTTTGGTGACAGGCAGGGTATTGAAGCTATCATTGTGAGCAAACGCAGATTCCAGTATGAAGAGGAAGTGAGGGCCAGTCCACACAATTATGATGCGTGGTTTGATTACTTGCGCTTACTGGAAAGCACTGCAGAAGCTAACACAGTGAGAGAGGTTTATGAGAGAGCCATTGCCAATGTCCCACCCATTCAGGAGAAGAGACACTGGAAGCGTTACATCTACCTCTGGATCAACTATGCACTCTATGAAGAATTGGAGGCAAAGGATCCTGAGAGGACAAGGCAGGTGTATCAAGCCTCTTTGGAATTAATTCCTCATCAAGAGTTCACATTTGCCAAGATGTGGCTCTATTATGCACAATTTGAAATAAGACAGAGAAATTTATCATCTGCCAGAAGAGCTTTGGGGACTTCCATAGGCAAGTGTCCAAAGAGAAAGTTATTTAAAGGCTACATAGAACTGGAAGTGAAGCTTCGAGAATTTGACAGATGCTGGAAGCTTTATGCAAAGCTGTTGGAATTTGCACCTGAAAATTGTACCTCCTGGATTAAGTTTGCAGAATTAGAGACAATCCTTGGTGATCTGGAGAGAGCCAGGGCAATCTATGAGTTAGCCATCAACCAGCCTCTCTTAGACATGCCAGAGGTGCTTTGGAAATCCTACATCGACTTTGAGATGGAACAGGGAGAAATTGAGAGAACACGAAATCTTTACCGACAGTTGCTCCAACGAACACAGCATGTCAAGGTATGGATCAGTTTGGCTCACTTTGAGTTGTCTGCAGGGGAAGAGGGAAGTGTGTCTAAATGCAGACAGATTTATGAAGAGGCTAACAAAACCATGCAGAACTGTGAAGAAAAGGAAGCGAGGCTTATGCTGCTGCAATCTTGGAGAAGCTTTGAGGATGAATTTGGAACAGTTTCAGATAAGGAGAGAGTAGACAGACTCATGCCAGAGAAAGTGAAGAAGAGAAGAAAGGTTGGGACTGATGACGGGTCTGATGCAGGCTGGGAAGAATACTGTGACTACATCTTTCCAGAAGATGAAGCTGCCAGCCAAGCTAACCTCAAACTTCTGACTATGGCTAAACTTTGGAAGAAACAACAGCATCCTGACTCAGGATGCTTTCTCTAAATGTTGCCACATTTTGGTGTTTTATATTTTTATTTGTAATGTTGTAAAATTTTGTAGTATTGTAAATTTTGTAAAATTTTTCCTTTGTGGAAGGAATAAAATAAAATAAACTCTTACCTATCTGAAGCATGTTGTGGTCTCCATTTATTGAAACTTACATTAGAGAACCCAACACCCTGGCCCAGAGGTTCAGCTTCTCTAAACTTACTGAGGATACTTTGAATAGGAGGTCAGGAGACTAGCGATTATCAATCTTCCCACAGAAGAGCAGGACAATATTTTCCTATATGTTCTATAAATCTTACTTCTTTGTTTTCATATGGAAGATATTGAAGTACAACTGTTTATTTGATAGTATTACTTAGTACATGTATAGTTTTTACCAATTCACTGGGGATGGACATTTGACTCAGACACTTGAAGCTGTTAGGAAGATTTACATTGCAGAATTTGGATGGACATCCACTTTTAGTATACTTGTTTTGATTCCAAGAAAGAGATTGCTAAATCCTATGGTTGGTATGTATTTATTTAGAGCTGCTATAAAAATATCACAGTCCAGATCAGAAGGAACAATTCTGCCCAACTAGAGATAAGGTATGTGAAGTACTGTTGCTAATGTTGACCATGTTAATTCTTCATTGTAAGCACCTCTCAGGCTTGTTTCTTGAAATGTCACATCTGACCTTTCCCTGTGCCTGGTTGACTGGATTAAGGAGGTCTGACCAAGAAGGCTTCTGCTCACCACTGTCAAGCCATGTGGATGTCCAGACCTAGTAACCCTTCAGCCCTGCAGGCACCTGACTTCCACCCCACAGCAGATCCCAAGGGAGATCAGTCAACTCATGGAAACTTGAGGAAGAATGATGTTTGTTTTAAGCTCTGATGGTGTTTGCTTGTAATCCCAGCACTTTGAGACTGAGGTAGGAGGATTGGGAGTTTGAAGCTAGCCTGGACCAGATGATTAGACCATGTATAAGAGAATATAGTTTTGGTTATTAAGTCACAAAATTATGGATATTTGATAGACAACAGGAACAAAGGTTATCACCCAAAAGTAGGATGTGACTATAAAACCAAGTAAGCTGTCAAGTCATATCCTATTGATTTGGTGACGTTAGTTTCTGAATGGATGGCAGGAGAAGGCAGAAGAAAGGATTTAAAACCAGCTAGGTAGGTGGGCACTGGTGACTCAAGTCTATTATTCTAGCTATTCAGGATGCTGAGATCTGAAAATTGAGGTTCAAAGACAGCCTGGGCAGGAAAGTTTGTGAGACTCTTATCTCTAATAAACTACTCAGAACAAGCTGGAAATAGAGCTGTGACCCACTAGTAGAGCACTAGTTTTGGCTCTAGTACCACTTTGGCTACCAGAATCTGAGGATACTTCAGTCCTTTGTATAAAATGATGTGGGCAAAGGCTGGTGGCTCACACCTGTAATCTTACCTACTCAGGAGGCAGAAAACAGATTCAAAGCCATCCTGGGCAGAATGTCTAAGGCACTCTCAGCAAAATGTTAGACTAGATGTATGGTTTAGAACCAGAGCTTCTGTTCCAATTTAACATGGGTAGCTTGATGTCCTTCGTGGTTCCCATGGTGGTAATAGTGTTTGACCAATATATGGGCTAAGGAGGGGTGGGAGCGGGGTCTGATTAGATCTGACAAGGTAATCTTACTTTCATGTGGGAAGGTTGATACTCATTACTCTCCTGACCTCCCACTTAAAATGTCCTCAGTATATAGAGAGAAGCAAAAGGCTCTGAGCCTGGTTGTTGAGTTCCCTTCTGAAAGGTTTGCTGAAAGGAGACTGCCACATGGTTTAGACAAGAAAGTTTATTTTATCTTATTCATTGTTTCCTTCTACAAGTTTTCCAATGAAAGTGTAAAAAAGGAACACACAGAAACATTCAGAGGAAGAGTTCCAAGAGATGTGTTCTGGCCAAAGGCAGCCCTGGCTGGAGGAGCCCAGTCTGGATGAGGCTGGGTGGCTGGAACTTCAGAGCTTGAGGCTGAAGTGTGGTCCAGAGGCTGCAGCCCCCTGGTCTGTGGTGTTGAGGT
>NW_012267475.1:1003733-1005737 GCF_000151885.1 Dipodomys ordii
CTGTCCATACCTTTGGACTGGTTGAAGAGCCTCTGGTCATACCAAACTTCCTTGGAGGTTCCAGGATTGGGGACACCCAGAGCAATGACTTCAGTGATATCTCGATGTTCCTTCCTCTGTTGTTTCCATCTCTTCTCGGCAGCTGCCCTGGAAAGATGCCAGTTGTGCTGTCTCTCTTTTTGCCTCTCGTGCCGGATCTCCTCCCTCCAACTTGCCTCCCCATCTTCTCTGTCCACATGGGTTTTGATGCCAGCTCTCCTCTTCCTGGCTTTTTGGGCCATCACTCTAAGTTTCTCTTCATGCTTCTCTTTTGCTTTCTGAGCCCTTTTTCTCTCCACTTGGGCCCATGTTTCCACAGCCTCCTGAACCTTCTGATCGGCAATGTAGAGAGCTTCGGCGAGTTTGGCAAAGTTCTCATTGATGTGTACCATCTGAAGTCCTCTTGCATCGGCGGCCAGTCGCTTGTCTAAGGGAATTGTATAACCCTTTGCATTTTTCCAGTTGGAGATGCAAGGAGGAATCTTCCACTCTTGTTGCTCCTTGGCAGCCATCTTTTGGCTTGGAGAGTGCATGACAGGTGCAGGAGGAAAAGGTGGTCCCTGGGGAATCTTCTGGTTGATCCAGAACCTCGGAGGCTCCATCAGATCTGTCTGCATCTCTACCATGCAAATGAGCCTCTGTGTAGCTCCAGAGTTCAATGCCACTCCTTGCTGAGATGGTGTGTATCGCAGATACTGAGCAGGAGCCAGTTGATCAGCTGCCTGAACTGGCATGGCTGTGGCAACCTTCTGCTGCACACACTTCTCTAAGGCTACCCTTGTTTTTGCTGTGATCTCTTGAATAGCTTCTTCGCCGGGTCTCTGTGGGTCTGGATTACCGGCATTCATCCCCTCCTGTGGCCCCAGGTCAGTGTATTTGCTGTAAATGACCTTGTCTTTTGACTGACCTTGTCAAGCAATTGCATCGTACCGAATTCTTCCTTCAGGATTGACCTGAATAGCCAGCGCATTGGACCTGGTTTGTTGTCCTCCCATATCCAGTGGATACTGGGCCACATGGATCTCTGGAAAAGCACCTCCATCTCCAAAATCTTCTAGCGAGCGAGGATTCCAACCTTTTCGGCACCCATATGGGGGAGGTCCTCTGCGTGAGGAGGCCAGGCTGGTCTGCCAGGAACTGTGAGATCTTGCCTTCTCTTCAGCTTCAAGTTGGTCCTGGGATAGCTGAGTAGGTGCGGGTAAAAAGCTGGTGAGCACCATCTTCTTTGGCAAGAGTTGATTTACCCAGAAGCAAGAGCAAGAAGGAGAGCACACTGCCAGCCCACCTGAGCTGGAAACCACAATGCAGAGAGTGAAAATTTAGGGTAGGGGAGAGGCATTAAATAGGGGAAGGCCAGGAGGAGGTGTGGCCATAGTGGATGCAGAAATGACCTCAGAGCCTATGGAACTCTCTGGCCAGAGGAGGCATGACCATGGTGGATAAGTGAGTGACCCTAAAGGATAAGGAAGTGACCTCAGAGTCAAGGGGTCTTTGCCAACTCAGGGGATTGACACTTAGAGGTGACTGATTACTGGTTTCCCTCAGGTGATTCGGCAAAGGCTATAGGGCTGTACTTTCCAGGAGAGAATAGATGGAAAGCAGGAGATGAGGGGGAAAGGGAACATACCTAATGTTCTAGCCTTTTGACAGTTGTGAAGAGCCACTGATTCTCTGGCTATTTCTGCTGACGCAAAGGGGTCATTTTTAGGGATTGAAGACTGAGATGTCATCCAGACTGCTACAGGGCAGCAGTAACAGTTCCTAGGTTGTGAATGTGCATATTCATCTATGGAGAGAAGTCTTAGGAGGCAGGGGCTGAACAAGAAGTTGAAAGAATAGCTTAGAATGAGAAGTTCTGTTCCACTTTAAATTGGGTGACTTGATGCCCTTAGTGGTTCCCATGGTACCAACAGGGGTTTGACCAAAGATTTGGTCTGGGGAGGGGAGAGTAGGACCTGACTGGAC
>NW_012267475.1:1007557-1025633 GCF_000151885.1 Dipodomys ordii
GGTAAAAATCCAAGCAAGAATCTTTTAAAGGCAAGTTGCTCCATCCTATCACAGCAGTCCAATGCCAGCAATTGGCCTTTGGATGGCTGCTGCCTCCCAGGTTCAAGAAGTTTATCAGGGTCACTGTTGCAGCAGTATTAGTTCAGCCTTTTGAAGACAGTCAAGTCATGGATCCTACCCATGGATCCTTGCCTCCAGAGTACTTTATCTGTGAGTCTTTTTTTTTCAGTCAGCAGTAGAATGGCTAGGGAAAGATGCAGGTCCATCTGAGGGCAGCCATCTTGTTCAACTATCTGAGTCTCCTCATGGTCAGGACTTTGAGTATTCAAGGATACCATGTTTTTACTCCACCTGTATATTCCCTGACCCAGCCTCATCATAAATCATAATGTTGCTACTTCTAAGTTCCTAAGTTAGAATGACTTCATTTTAGACCATTTGTCTGTCCTACTAGACAAAGTGACAACCCAGAGTCCTGCCCTTTAGGAAGACACCTCCTTACTATGGTCCTTCAAGGCTAGCTTGCATCAGAAATCTCAGAAGCGGCCAGGAGGATAAAAGATGTGATAAATGTATTCTCCCACCTCCACCAGTAAAGAAAAAGGACTCCAAGCCCTCTGGTCCTTGCCCAGAACAACATTAACAGCAAATCCAAGTTATCAATGTGGAGCCGAGGGTACTGAAGGAGCTGGGGATCTGTGCGCATGTCAAGCACCCCAGACGATCATTGCTATGTATTTACAAGTCTTAAAATGTGAATGTGATCAAACCCTCATTCAGACTACCTGGGTAGTCCTTGATGGAATTACATGAATGATAGTCTGTGACCAATGTTTTTGTCCACTTCCAACCAGAGACCATATCGTGTGTGTGTGTGTGCATCTACCTGGCGACTAGGGCGCTCCAGATTTAACTGCCCACTACTCCCCACCGGTTTCTTTTTTTGGCACTACAGAATAGGAAATTCAAGAAATATGCATAGAGATGCTTTGGCTATACACCAGGAAAAAGCCTAACTGAATTTCTAGAAAGGGAAGTAGGGAAGAGTAGCCTTTCAGGAAGCCAAGTTGAAAGCAAAGGGACTGAATCTGGATGAGACCCCAGCCCTGTCTACCTTGGGTGGCTTTGCCTGGGCCTTCAAGCTGTCATCACCTAGATAGAGAAGTAAAAGCCAAAGAGAAGTCCCTGGCGTCCCTGAGTGTGAAGATGGTCAAAGAGGAACCTGAAAATGTCACCGTACATTGGGCCTCTGAGTCAGAATTTGCCAGTTCTTCCAACATATGGCTTCAATTGTCTGTTAACACCATGAGGGCCTCTGATGCTGAGCTGTGAACCTGACAGGGTTCAAGAGCTTGGAATGCCAGCTCGAAGTGTCCTCTGGATGCTCAGAGCTAACCCCAAGTAAGGCCTAACGGTCGAGGCTGACAGAGGTAAAAGTTATTACCTCAAGTGAGTGGGGAGCTGCTTGAACACGATGAGTTTAAGGCCTTGAGGATAAGGTGGATGTCTGTTTTATGGAAAGAATGTTTTATTATTCCCTTTTGCTCCCTAATAATAAAGGAGTCAATTATTTCTATGTATACAAATTTTACCTCATTAATGTCTATAACCACAAGAATAGATTAATACCCTCGTGTGTGCACTGATCTGTAGTTGCCCTTCTCCCTGAACTGAACTCAATAAAATTCTTCTTAGGGCACACTAGGACGTGGTAGCAGGAATCCCATCCGGTCACCTGGCTCCCCAAGATCTCAGTTCTCTGGCCTGGTTTCCCATTATCATTTTGTCCCCAGTCACAGAAGTCAGAAACACTTTCCCATGTATGAACGAAGACCCTTCTGTTCAAAATACACCATCACACAATTTAGTTGGGCTTGCTGTCAGTAGGGAAGGGTACAAACACCTAACCCAGTATGAAATTAGTCAGCAAGAACATGAAATCTTCTAGTATGAATAAACTCTGGAGCTTCAACTTAATAAAAGGAACCTGAAGACAGACAGCAGGCTTCCTAAAGCTCTTACCATGATATAAGAAAAGACAGCAAGAGAAGCAACAAGACAGCAAGACCAGAAGTGTGAACCAGTTGAGATCATGAACGGGGTCATGGGTCTAGATCACACACTCCCAGAAGACATTACAGCAACAGGCGGAGCTGGCCTGGGACATACAGCTTGAGGTCCCCCAGCAGGTCCCCCAGCCACAGGGAGGGCCATTGGGCCACCACAACCACGCCTCTCCTCACCTGGAGGCCAGTGCACCAGAGACAACGCTCAAACAGACCTGGCCATAGGAGGAAAAAGTCCTGTTCTTGAATTAGGGCAAGTCCTGCGATCATTCCTACGCTGCTAGGCAGCACAGACATGAGAGGGGTCAGCACAGGGACCTGGGCAACGGTCTGCTCCTTCGAGGGGTCTACAAGGGCAAGCACCACGGCGGCAGCCGCTTGGGCCACAGCAGACACGGACCCTGACCTCCGTGTCATCCTGAGGCCAGGAGTGTGCACTCAATCCCAAGTGATTAGGATTTGGGTTCTTCAAACTAGGTCTATGGAAACACAGAGGATATTTTCTTTTGAGAAGAGCTATGTGGAAATTCTTTCACACACGAAAATGCCCTAGCAGTATCTCATAGCAAACCATGGTCAGGATAGATTGTACTTTATTATAGTTGTGTATTCTTTATTGCTATAAGAACGGCAGTGTGAATTCTGTAAAAATGTATCTTATTTTTATACAGATATAAGTATAGTCATTGTTCTGTTAAGTGGTTTATTTCCTTAAATGATGGTGAATAATTTAACACTGCTTTGTCTGCACAAAGAAGTGTTTGTATAAAGTTTTTGACAATAAAATACAAATGTTGTTTTTCTAAGAAAGAAAAACACACACCCAGGTCATGAGTGCAATAGCCTGGAAATAGGGAATATCAAAAAATTGCATGGGGTTGAGAGTGGAGGGTTCAGCTCTGTAATCCAGAGGATTGGGGGATGACAGCTTTTTGCCTGCAGTCCTCCTCAAACCATGTTATAGTCCTTGGTCCAGGCCTTGTTGGACATGTCTGCTGCTGGGGGAAATGTTCCCTGTCACCAACCTGGTGATCAGGATGAACCAGTTGACTGGGCTGAGCAGTGAGTGTGAGCAGCCACTGGAGGTGTAAAACAACAGCAGTCTTCAGGGAACGGGCTCTTCTGAATCCACTGATGCAGGTTTCTGTCTGGATTCTCCTGGACCCTTGGACAGAAAAGAACACCTTGAAAATCTCATGAAGAGGATAAATTATGAGGATAGATTCCTTGCCTTAGAAGATTTTGAGGTATAGACCAGCTTGGCATAGGAGCCATTCTGATTCTCTGGAACATGGTATCTTTCAGCTCATTGACCAGGATGAAAACAAGAAAAAAGAAGCATTTGAGTTTAAGAAGCTCATAACACCTGTATCTCATGGTTGCCTGTATGCCCATGGCCTAAATGAGGGTAAAGATGACTTCTCAAAGAGGCAGAACACAGCCCCAGCTCGGATGCTTTCTTCACATGAAAGACATGTGAGCCAGGGAATTTTGTTCCTCTTTTCACAATCCAGTCACCTGTGTCAGCCAGTTTGTGTGATGAGGATGATGGCTTCATGGACCTTCTTGATGGAGAGAGTCTGAAGAACGATGTGGAGGCCCCATCGGGCATGGCAAGTCTCTGGACAGCACCCATGGTTATGAGAAGAGCTACAAATATTGGCAGTGGGTGGGGGCTGTTTGCTTCCCCTTCCCAGAGTGACTCCAGCATATGGTCAGCAATGAAGGGAACCGAGCAATCTCAAGAGGAATCTCCACAGGGAAGCACAAAGTGGCAGAAGAGCTTGGCTGGAATTAGCCCTGGAGGGTCACATAATCTAGAGAGTCCCTGAGATTCTATACCAGTGTGTGTCTCTTTCAAATTCCTCCCAAGGTTCTATAGAGAAAAAATATCAATGCATAGTCAATAGTATTTTACTAAAAATACTCCTTTTTGGGAAAAAAGATTCATAGAAGCTTTGGAGACCCCAAGCTGTTATACCAAAATTCGGGGACCCCCAGAAGACCACCAGAGACCACGATCAATGTAAGCAACAAAGAGCCGGTTTATGGCAAGCTCGAGCATGGTCCTCTGCGCACACGGTAACTGGTGATGCTAAGAGGCCCTGAGCAAAGAATCAGGGCTGTTTTTATAGTATTGAACAAACAACTTTAAGGAACTTTTACATTAGAAATTACATGATTGGTTAACATTTACATTTAAAGCAAGCTAAACTGGGCAAATAATGATTGGTCGATCTTTACAGAAAAAATGTCCTTGGTCCATAGCTTGACTGAAAAAGGTTATGAGTCACACCCAGACCAACAGAATGCACAGCATGTCTCGCCCCGGGCTCTGAAGAATGAGTTGGTTAGAAACTCTCAGTCCTAGGTGGGTGGGGGGCAACACCACTTGGGGGCTAACACCTGCCTTAAGCAAACGCCATCTATGGCTCCAAGAATTGTGCATGGCTTTCTGTCATAAATTCCTAGCATTGGGGCTAAAATGGATCACGAGTCAAGTCGCAGAATTGAGATGGAGTGTTAAACAAAAATGGAGTTGCTTAGGTTTCTTAAAACATTATATTTCTTCCCTAGGGCCTTACTGCCCCAGCCTCCGGGAAGGGCATTGCAGCTTTGGGGATGATTCTGAGGACTTTGCGCCCTTGGTCAAGGCTGTTAAACCCTTTGAAATCTTTTACTAAGCAACTCTAGGCTCCCAGGCTGACATTCCACTACTAAGTAACTAAAACCAGTCACAGTTAAAATCATACAAAAACCATACAATCATCTAGCACAAAGCAATTCATACAGAAGCAAAAATGGCTGTTAGGTGCTGCCTTTACATGATTTTTTTTATGTTCTTCATTCCCCCCTTGTCTAGAGCATCAGGGACCAATCATAGTCCCCTATGTGTTTCTCTCAGACTTCAAAAATTGTAAATTTTCAATGTGCTCAAGGCCGGAGGGTAAGGACACAGTTTATTATACAGCTTGTACAGGTTGCTCTTGGGTGTGTGTGTGCGCTGTTATTGGCAAGTCAACATTTCTGATTTAAAAAGTTTTAAATCTTGTTAAAAATGTTTCACTGCAGAATTGTTTATAAAAATTCAATGAAGCCAGTTGCGGCTGGCTCACCCTTGTAATCCTAGCTATTCAGGAGGCTGAGATCTGAGGATCATGGTTCAAAGCCAGCCTGGGCAGGAAACTCTGTGAGATCCTTTTCTCCAATAAACCACTAGAAAACTGGAAGTGGTGCTGTGTCTCAAGCGGTAGAGCGCTCACCTTGAACTGAAGATCGCACAGACAGGGCCCAAGCCCAGAGTTCAAGCCACAAGACCGAAAAAAATTATTCACTGAAAATTGTGGATCTGTTTCCTACTAGTCACAGCATTTGTACAATGTTGCTTTTTAATATATTAAAAACAAGAAAAACAATGCTCAGGAGGAGGAATAGAAAGAGTATCTGAGTAGCCAAGAAGATGATGGCAATGATGGTAGTGATCCAAGCTCTCCCTGAAAACATCACCAGACAACACACTGAATTGTGGCTGGAAAAGAAGTGGTCCCAGTATCTCAGTAGTCCAAGGCCACTTCTGTCCTAAGATGGCTAAAGCTAGTTCAGCCAGTTCAGTAAATTGGTTACTGACGTATCCTGAAGTAGAAGATCACGTCAGAGGTAGGGAAAGAAGTCACAGAAAGACAGCCTATAAAAACACATTAAAAATTCAGGTGAATGAGTACAATAGCCAGGAAATTGGGAGAAAAAGCACAAAGCAGATCAGGGGACCAAGATTAAGTCCCCATATACAGATATACAGCATGGCAGAGCACCTCGGTAAAAGGAAGACTAGACACTGCATGCTGCCTCCTGTTTTTGTCTCCACTTGAGGTATAAGACAGATTGTAAGGAAGAGTTCTGGCAGGCCATGGGCACACAGTGCTGGAACTGGACTTGGGTTCTTGTCTCATTCCTGACACTGTCCCAACACTGGCATCTTAATCTCCAAGCTGCCATTGTCCAGGATCAACCAGGCCCTTTAGTGATGCTGACACATGTACCCCATCTTCCTGCTCTCCTGGAAGCTGCTGTCCCTTGGGCCACAGGATGAACAGCAACCACGATTTTTGGACCCCTGCATCTAGCCTCACTCTCCAACAATAGAATCCCAGACATTGTCCATGGAGGAGGTAGGATCCTGAGCCACCTATGTAGGCCAAGCAGGAGTCTAATGACAAGTCAGAAGAGTGATCAACTCCTTTGTCTCTGATAAGGCCAACACAGACACTAATTCAAGAGGGTATCAACTCTGGTTGACTTTTCTCATCTTCTAGACAGTTCTTGAATAAATATAAAAGCCTATCTGACTAAACCAAGGCTAGAAGCAGCTCTACCAGATCACTGATTCTTTTTTTTTTTGGGTCCGGTCCTGGGGCCTGAACTCTAGACCTGGGCGTTGTCCCTCAGCTCTTCAGCTCAAGGCTAGCACTCTATCACTTGAGCCACAGTGCCACTTCCGGCTTTTTTCTTTTTGCTTATGTGGTGCTGAGGAATCGAACCCAGGGCCTCAGGCATGCAAGGAAAGCACTCTACCACTGAGCCACCTTCCCAGCCCAGATCACTGATTCTTAATGATGCATGTTTTCTAATGAAGACAATTCTCAATAGCAGAGTAGTCAAGGGTTTCCTTTTAGAATTCTAGACTAAAGAGAGAAGGCACAGACAGTTTCACTGAGTGGTAGGACTCCTGTTCACAATCACTGCATGTTACCCGTGAAAAGCATTTGGCCTGACCTCTTGGGGAACAGCCCCCATGGGCCATGCCAAACTTCTTAAGGTAATCTATCGTGGTGGTTTCTTTTCCTTTCACCTCAAATGCTACCATTGTGACCAGCAATGTTGTATATTGATCAGATGCAAGTTCCTCCTTAGGATACAGGTAAGTCAATAATGTCAGGGTTAAGGCTTTCAGGGTGCTGAGCCAGCTTCATCCAGCAGGAACTTCTGTCTCTCTACACCTCCAAGGTACAGGTTCTCTCCCCACCTCAGAGCTTAAAGCTAGTGTCAGAATAGTCTCAGATTCTCCAGGCGGATGTTGTATAAGTTTGTGAAGCTACAAGAAGATCCTGAGATGTTATCTCCCAAGAACTAGACCTTTAAGTCCCATCTAACCATTAAGTTTGCTATAGTCTCAGCCTCATTCATGTGAGAAGGCCTACCTCTCCATCCCTGCCATGTCTATTGCTGAAGCCCTGTCAGTGGAGACCTGCTACATAGCAGTCAGTTGTGAGTTCCATCTAGTCCAAGTAGCCCTCGCCCCCAGAAGACTGTGCTTGGGACTACAATAGAAATATAAGTAGATAGAAGAACTCTTTAATGAAGGGGAGCTACTGGGCATCAATCAGGGCCCCAGGAGCAGGCCCCTGAGAGAAAATATACAATCTGATCAAAGTCACCCATAGTACTTGGGTATCACCAAGTGAAGTGGCTTCTGCTCACTCAGGAGATATGGAAGACACAAAGAAGTGGCACAATTAGGAGCCAGCTCTTCCTTCTTCCCCTCTAAGAGACTCTGCATCCCAAATGTAGACAGCAAGCACTGTCGATCTCCAGAGATAGTCTTAAACTACCATTTACTAGCTAATGACCACGTAGAACGTTGGCTTTCTAACCTCCCCTCCCCCCCAATTTTTAATAATGGGAACAGAAAATGTCTAAAACTGCAGCTTCTGGAAAAACACTTGTTCTTGCTGGTCTCCTATCTCTCCTCAAACTTGGCCTTGGCCTCCCATTGGGAACTTTGAAATTCTTGCTTAATCAGGAGAAAATGAAACAGACTTTTGCCACTCAAATATTGTGGAAATACCAGCACTAATGGTATCATCTGCTATTATTCCACATGGAACATTATGAACATGATAGATTCTTTTGGCTAGAATAAGTCAATCATTTAGATGCTTCTAGATATTAAGAATAAAGGCTTATTAAGAAGTAGAAGCCAAACCATCCTAGAAAACAAGGCATCTCTAAAAGATGAAATAAGACTCTCCATCTACTCTCAGACTAGATCTAAACAGATACAAGACATGCCACTAAGTTGTGAATTTTTAAACCAGAAAATTTCTTGGGGTCAATAGGGCAAAAGCTAAAGTACCAACACTCACCAATGTGAGCAGACAGAGTGAAGGAAAGAGGTTATAAGACAGCATATGCAATCTGAGCTCATTTCCCACATAGAGGGAACTAGAAGAAGTACCAAATTGTCTCTGTAGCCATCTCCAGAGATGAAACCATGAAGTCATTGATGAATGACTTTGCTTTCCTTAATGGCAGTATACTGCTCTGATCAAAGAGAAAAGCTAAAAGCAAAGAAGAATCTAGAGAAGTGCACTATGTCTTATTTAACTAAAGTCAAAGGGTTGATAGACATGAAGCTCTTAGAAATGGTCCCCATACAGCTTCCTCTGTTCTTTTTTTTGTGGTCAGTCATGGGGCTTGAACTCTGGGCCTGGGTGCTGTGCCTCAGCTCTTCAGCTCAAGGCTAATGCTTTACCACTTGAGCCACAGTGCCACAGACTCTGCTGTTCTATAGGAAAAGTGTGCTTGACTCCCACACCAGAGATGCTTGAAAAGACATGTATTGTCAGGACAGTCTCCAAAGGGATAGGAGTGGTGGATGAGGTGCTGCATAGCCAGACTTGGTTACACCACCTCTTTGATTTCCTGTCATGACTGGTAAAAATTTGCACAGGGTCGGCGTGAGGGACTAGGAAACAAACCCTTCTTTCCAAGCTTAGTTGTTTCCACACATTGCAGAAAATGTAACCTTAACTGTACTTTACCACTTTGAGACAGAATGATTCAATGCAATGGAAAGTTCTGGATAGGCAAGTCACAGGCCAATTCCAATTATGAAAATGTAAACAAAGCATTAAAAAGTTAAGCTAATTATGACCACATTGTGATATGATAAATAAAGCAATCCAGACCCAAAGAATCACAGGTCCATGGTTTCCCTTATTGGCAATAATTAGTATATGTCTAGGGTAATCTTATCAGATGAGCAGAATAGCTCAAAAGCTATGCACATATGACCATATAAGATGATGCTAAAGGAAATGAACTCCAAAATATGGACACAGAGGTTTTTCTTTGTTGTTTTTAATGTACTATGTGATTTCTTGTTTGTCTTGTCTGTTCTTCTCCCTATGGTATATCCATCCCCTGTTGTCACTGTGTTTGATTTTGGTACCCTGGATTGTATATATGTTTATTTGAATTAGAAAGAGAAGTGAACAACAGAGTCATGAGACAAAGGAAAAGGGGGGAACCAATGCAACAGTGACATACACAAGACAATATGCAACTTGAGGGGGGATTGGGGAGATAGGGAAAGTAGGAGAAAAGCGAGGGAAGGGGTAAGAAGTTCAACAAGAAATGTACTTATTACCTTACTTATGTAACTGTAACCCTTCTATACATCACCTTGACAATATTTTTAAAAAGCTGTGGTGCTGGGAAAGCTGGATAGCAACATGTAGAAGACTGAAGGTAGAGCCCTCTCTTCTCACCCTGACAAGCTATTCAAAATAGATCACAGATCTTATGGTGAAGACCTGAAACTGCTAGGGGAAATCTGACACACACACACAGACAATTGTCACACTCAAGAGACAACACACAGAATGGGAGGAAAATCTTTAGCTATCAATCTTTTAGCTGATGAATAGCTGGAAGATTATATAAATAGTTCCCTAAAACTTACAAACCCCCATAATGTCCTAATAGTCATCTACTCCAAAGTTTGTGGATATCACCAGAAGATTCTGGGACATGATTGTCCTGAGCAATCACAGGAAGAAAGCCCACATGCCTGGAGAAAGAGAAAGCATGGGAATTTCCTGCCACTTATGCAGATATAACAGGGAAGTGGACTCAGGAGCAATGGGAAGATAAAGCCAACAGGAGACTATGCTAAGCCTAAGAGGCTAAGCCAGGAGAGTGCAAAGGAGAATTCCATTTGATTCCACTGGGGAGCTGCTGCTAGGAGGCCCTCTGGAGGCCAGACCAATGACAGTTGTATTGACCTCGCCAACAAAGCCACATCATGGAAGCAGCATGTGACTTATCAAGAGGCAGTACCAAGACAGAAGCATCTCTAACCCTCACCAAAACTTAAGAAAACCAGGTAGAAGTAGCCTAACAGGCACAATGCACAGGGCAGCAGGGCCATGGACAGGAGAAGTGCTTCAGAATGGGGAAAGCCGAGTAGGACACAAGTAGGGTAACCAGGCACCCAGGAGGGAGCACAAGGCTTATACTTGCAGGGAGAGCTAGTTGTGCAAGATAAGCCAACAGGATGGAAAGCTGCATCCCAGAATAGATGGAGATGCTGTAGCCCTCATGGTTCCCCTAGAGATGGCCATACAACTTGCCACCATGAGCAACATAGCCTAGTATATGTTGTGCCATACCTGGAGAGTAAAGTAGACAAATAATAGCACAAAACTTGAAGGGTATTGAAGGACAACAACAGGTTTAGAATATACCTGTAAGATTAAAGATCAAAGAAAGGGTTCGACCCTGACCTCCGACAGTCACATAATGTATATACCACCTGCCACATACAAGGTATATGTGGTGCCCAAGTCCAGGGATGGAAGCACCATGTATGAGGGAGAGATCACGTTTTACACCAAACAGGAACCTTGCAGACCAACTTTCCAGATGCCCAAGCAATGAGATGTCTGTATGACCTCAGAATATACTACAAAGCTTTTGGAACCCAAACAGCATGGTGCTGGCAGAAGAACAGCAGATCAGGACAAAGACCAGAAACAAACCAGTATTTATAGGCAACTGATTTTCAAAAGCCCAAAGTACACAACAGTGAGAAGGTCCTCATCAATATATCATGCTGGGAAAACTCGATAGTCATACTTGGAAGCTAGACCTCTAACTCATACACAAAATCAACTCAAAATATAAGACTTCCAAGCAAAATCCAAACATTGGACTCAAAACAATGAGACTCATGCAGGGTGAGTCATCCTTCTCCAAATGCCTTGGTCAGAAATGTTTTGGATGTCAGATCATGGGGATGTATTGGAAATGACCAAATTTAAACAGGGAAAGATGAAATTGCTATATTTTGTATATGTGTACATTACACAAACCTGAACTCATTTGTGCAGTTGGTATGCCTGGGTTTTGACAACAACCTGTCATCTATGGTCAAGTAGAATTTTCCATTTCTGGCATTGTGTGAGCATTTAGGAGCATTTTGAATTTTCTGAATTAGACCTCAGGGAATATTGCGTATCACAGGTCTGAGCAAGGATTTTGAAAAGTAAGATCTCCAAAGCAAAAACAAATGAATGCGGCTACATCAAATTAAAACTTTTATGCAAGGCAAAAGAAACAGCATAAGAAACCTAGAGAGTGGAAGAAGACATGTGTAAACAAGCTGATGAGGGCATAATATGCAGAAATTATAAATTCAGTATCAAGAGAATATACAATTGCAAGTGGAAAAAAGACCTGAATAGATAGTGCAAGAAATCTGCAAATTACCTAGCAGGCCTATGAAAAATATTGTTAATTAGGATTATATAACTCAAAAAGCCTCAATGGATATCACCCCTCTCCAATTAGAAGTGTGTTTAAGTTTAAAGGTTTTGAAGAACATTATATACTATTGGTACAGTAGTACAACCCTTATGGAAAACTGTATGGAAGTATGATTAAAATTTATAGACATGAGCTAGGAATGCAGTTTAGTGGTAAAGTGTTTGCCTAGCATGCATGAAAGCCTGGGTTCCATTCCTCAGTACCACATAAACAGAAAAAGCCAGAAGTGGTACTTTGGTGCAAAAGGGTAGAGTGTTAGCTTT
Source organism: Dipodomys ordii (assembly GCF_000151885.1). Lineage (NCBI taxonomy): Eukaryota > Metazoa > Chordata > Mammalia > Rodentia > Heteromyidae > Dipodomys > Dipodomys ordii. The sequence continues at coordinate 1,019,496 of NW_012267475.1, forward strand.
GAGCAGAAGCAGCTCAGGGAGAGTACCCAGGACTGCCTGGAGGACTTCCCAAGTCAGGCAAAAAATAATAAATTTAAAGACACAATTACCATGGGATCCACTACTGGGTATATAGCAGAGATCAAAGTCCTGTCTGCACTGCTGTGTTACTGCAGCATTACTAAAAATAATTTGAATAACTCACAAGATATAGATTCACCCTCGGCATCAATTGACAAATGGATATAGTTTGCATACACAATGGAATACTATTCAGCCATAATCAAATGCTATCATTTATGGCAATATGCATGAAACCGGAACAGTTCAGAGCTGAAGCACAGAACAATAATCTATGGTCTCCATGTTGAAGCATCTTACCTTGGGAAAATAGTAGTCAGAGGCTGGGAAGATAGGATAAGGAAGACTGGCCACAAAGTACCAGCTCAATAGAATGTATAAATTCTAGTGTTTGATGCCCAGAAGAGAGAATATTATATATTGAATATTTCAAAAATCTAGGAGGAGATTTCCAGTGTTCTTACACAAAGAACTGTAAAGCATTTGAAATGATAGTAATTCATATATGATACTATGCATATAAGTATCAAACTCTTCCCCATAGGTATGCAGGAATGTCAGTGAAAAGGTTTGAAGAACATCTTACAATCTAACACCAGAGTAGGAATTCAAGGAAACATTTTAACAGAAATAACATCCAACTAGGGTTCATCATTTTGCATCAGTATACCACTGAGTTCATTTCAAGGAATACTTTAATCCATTCCATTTTAAGCCTCTCTGCTGGTAGGTCTCCATGACAGTATCTGACTCCAGGACTACTCCATGAATCTTCCTTTGCTCCAGGTGAGGAGAGTTGCCAGCTATGTACAAGGTTGGCCATCTAATCCTAGACAACCATCAGAAGTACAAGGATGAAGAATCTGAGTCTAAGGGATTCTGAATTATTCATAGGGTAGGAAGGGGAACCCACCTATAAAATGGGTTCAGAGACCATGAAGGATCTTCACACTGGATATTCAGCCTCCAGAGGAGCCTAGGCCCCATTATTAATCAAGAACCTACAACATGCCTGTACATTCCTATAAAAACAGAAATAGACCCATGAACTGGCAACTTAAGAGCCTGGTAGAAACAAAGAATGTGAAAAGTCTTACCTGCAACATGAGAACAGTGCTTTACCACCCTATAAGGAAATGAGAGCCATCAGACTTGGAGAAGGACCAGAACAGACTGGGGACTTCCAGTTACAACCAGATGCTGCTCACACTAAATCCCAGGGCATTTCAATTCCTTCACTACCTGCCAATTAGGCAGACAATTTTGAGTTTCTATTGTCCCCTTGTCAGTTACTCCTTGCAAATACTGGTACCATGGTATCAGGCAGCAAACCCTTGATTAGAATCTCAGGAATCAAACCTAAGAATAGCACTCACAAATCTCAGATGTCCTTGTACAATTTCTATGTGTAGAAACACAGCTATTACCAAAAGCTCATTTCCAGAGGTCAGGGGCATCAGATTAAAGGCAGAGGATATTTCACTGAAAAGGTATTGGGCCCTAGGTATTGCAAGGAACTTACAAACTTCATGACTCCACTTCTGTTATGGTAGCTGCCTCCAAAACTGTTAAGGGCAATAGCTGGCCAAGGTTGAAGATACCAATAACAGGCCACACAGCAGGAAATACTCTTAAAGTTTTACAGAGAATCAACTCAAGGCCCCAGATCAATGAGATTTACCATGAGCTGTTATAGCATCTGGGTATAATAATACATAAGAAAAAGTAGTAATTGAGCAAAGTAGTTACACTAGGTCCCAAGAAGCTCGACTAAGAAAGCCTGGCAATTCATCCAATCCAGGTGATTGGGACCACACTGACACTCTGTCTATGATCCCTAGGTAAGCAGAATGGAGGTCCTAGCTTTGAGCATGGGCCCTACAGGCTCACCCTGTGTTTCCCAGATGACCACCAGCCTCAGAGGGGACACTTCCAGAGCCAAGTCCCAACATCACCTATCATGACGGGGGCACCGCCAGCTACCTTTCCAGATCACGTTTCTAATCATGAATAGTAATCACAGACACCAGAAAATTCTTCCAATACCTATTCCACCAAGTCTCTGATGTAGGTGTATAAACTGGAGTTTTTGAGAGATATACCTGGCCAATGGACATAACCCATCTAACAACCAGATCCATGATTAAGCCTGAATAAAGCAAGATGTGAGCAAGACATGAGCAGCTGTTTACATCATCTTCTCTAAGTATCCTCCACACAGACTGTGGAGACCAAATTGACTAATGAAGCCAACAGCCAAATGGAGGGAATCAGATTATCTGTCATATCTGAAAGTGACTATAGGACCCTAAAGGGATATAAACTTATTAGTCCATTCCAAGATGTAATTCCAAATCAATCAGGAATTGGACCTACCACCTAGACTGAAAGGATGGGGGCATGGACCAATGAATAAAACTCAAGGTAAAGGGTGGGAAGGACTCCACCCTTTGAAATATGGGCTAGAAGAGCACCTGCCCACAGACACCATCACTCATAGAAGAGAGAAACAGGTGGCCTGGAAACCCAAGGCCCATTCTAACGGTGATTTCATAGTCAAAGCGAAGTCTGAAGGATGATGCATAAGGAAATTAGATTAGACACTGAAGCAAGAGAATTTCTAGGCCATAGACAATGTGGAGCAAACATGATCACTCATACAGCAAGACCACACTTTGTATGCTTGATATATATTACCAAACACTAGAACCCTGAAGAGTGGGCATGGGCCTGGCCAATGACCCAGCACATACAGGCTCCTCTTGAGTCTTGTCTTGCAGAGGCCAAAAAAAATTTTGATTCCAGAGAGAACCTTGGCTTCCCAGGAGTTGGCAGAAGTGGGTCTTACTCAAAGCTATCTTCATCTGAGTGAAGGCTAAAGGCTATTTCCTCTTCAAAATGAAGCTAAGCATTGTTAGGAAAGAACAAATCCAAGAAGGAGGGAGAAGGACCATTACTATCTCATGGTCATGAAGCTTTTAGCAGAAGAACACCTGCCCACGGGCGAAGTATGGGTCCCAAACTAACTCTGAGCCCACATAGGATAGACAAATCCCATATTTACTGTGAAAATGGTAGACAGAGACCACACCAGGCACAGAGCACAAACTGTCCCAGCCAAGCAAAAACCCTCCCTGGAAGGATACCAATGCTGAGGCCAACAGCTGACAGCCCCACCCCATGCCATGCCATTCCATGCCAAAACCAAGGACAATAGCAATTTCATGATAAGAGAGGGGTCGTAGAAGAACAAACTCTAGCAACCAAGACCCAGGAAGGAGCAAGGGCCTAAGCTGCATGACCAACCATATGAGAATATGTCCATAGCAAGATGATGTTACCTGCCTTTTCATTAATAACAAGAATCAGAGAAAGATGCTGCATGAGCTACCCCTCACCACTGAGCCCCGAAGAAAAACACAGGGGGAGGGGTCTTGAGAAGCACCTCATACCTGCTCTTGCTCAAGCTCCTGGAAGACTCTACCCCAATCTGGCCATTACCTCCCAGGAATATGTACCCCATCTGACTGGGAAGTCTCCAGCAAAGAATCCAAAGGAATTCATGATATACACAAAATAGGCAATACAAGTGCTTGGAAAATAATTCTTGACTCTTCTCCCCACAGGAAACTAAGAAGTTTTCTGTCCTCATGAACAACACCTGCCATAGCAGAACCTGAAGGGAACAATGGACTTTCAGCCATTATATACATCAACATCACTAGCAGCTCAGCTTCTCAGCAGATCAGGTAGACCCATGAGATCAATGAAGGCTTAAAGTACTTGAGGCAGTGACCACTTGTTGCTTGTTTAAACCTAAGATCCTCAAATTCTGTCTAGCAGAGAAAAATGTGGTGGTAATCCAAACACCTAGTTGGTTGTGTGCCTTCATATGCCCTGAAAAATCTTTAGCTTGGGGCTTTCCTCCTAGACTCTGCTGTGTCAGTGTGTAGGATGAGGCCTGAGCTGCAGCCTGACTAAATAAAACTTTAGTACAGCTGTAAAGTCTGACTCTCGGTGGTCTTATTGGTGGGGGTCCTGTGACCTGGGCACAACAATCAATGCACATCCTCAGGACAGGCTGGATGGTTCAGAGGCCATCCATTGTACCGACACCAATGCTTCTGCTGTTTGTTCCACAAGATGTGGACAGAGCCTTTGCAGGTGTTCAAGCTGAACATCCAGGTGTTAAAGGCAGATATCTAAGCAACAACCAACGCAACTTCCTAATGGCCACGCCATTCCTACCTAGACCAAGACACCATAGTGGGAAGCAAAGGCAGATATCTAAGCAACAACCAACGCAACTTCCTAATGGCCAAGCCATTCCTACCTAGACCAAGACACCATAGTGGGAGGAAAAAGAAATTCATATAGTGTTTTGTAGAATGGAATCTTCTTTCTATAACTACTTAAAGATAATGATAATAATAGTAATATTATTGTAAAGAGTATGTGTCTGAAAAATTCTCAATCATCATCTGAGACAGCTAGGGTCACAAGGAAACTAGTGCAGCTTTGTTTTCTGATTCACTCCAAAATGCTATTGCCCACATGGGCAGGAATTGGGGACATAAAAAGACAAGGTCAGTCTTGTTTGCTCTGCTTCTACTAAGCACCACTGGCTGGGGTACCAGCCTTCAATGGGAAACAAAGAAATATGACCGACCTAATTTCAGTTAGTGGTCTGAAACATGCATTCCTCACATGCCAGGTTTCCAGTTTATGTGTGGGTTCTGTCCATACCAGCAATATTAATGCACACTTGTGGCTGCCTGAGAGTCGCAGGGAATCACTAGAGACTGAACATATGCTCAGCTTTAACCCTGTAACTACTGGAAAAGAAGTTCCTTTAACACACTTTTCAAGAACTTGAAAGTTAAAGGCACAAGACAGCATGGAAAAAACAACCTTCAAGAAACCTCCTACTGGTGACTTGTTTATCTGCTGCCATGGTGCACAGGTGAGCAGCAGATGGCATGGTCTCTGGGACTGAGATTTCAAGGGCCTCAAGAGGGAGCACTGCTTTGTGAGCTGCAATGTAGGAGAGGATAAATAGAGAACTCTCAAACCGCACTCACCCATTCTGTCCCGTGGACTAATTAAAATAGCTACACCTTAACCGCTCCTCTGAAACAGGAACCAAGACGAGGTTCCTCAATAGACGCTCGTCAACATCCATGCTTTAGCAGAATACGTTTCCTTTCCATTTCCATCCTTGGAAAATTCTCTTCCAGGGGCTGTTCAGGAGATGGATTCCAGTTTAAAATTAGAAATAGGGCAAGTATATGTATTCATCTCTCAGTCCTTAGTACTCAATATTAACAGTCACATACTGGCTACATCTAGGGTGGAGACAGGGGATTGTCTCCCAGGTCATGCATACCCTATTAATGTGACTTGCAATTCAACTCTAAAGTCAAATCAACTCTCTGGAGATTTCAAAATTACATATTTACATTTGATAATATTTAAGATTTGAGTAATTGGCTTAGAAGACAAACTCTAAGGAGGATAAGCATTGTGTGTTTGACATCATTCTTGCTAATATAACCTATTGTTATCAACACTAGCAATTTGAGAGAACCAACCTCAGTGGCTGAGAGGTTACTCTCACCTCACAGAATGCAATCATTCCCTTCTATGGTTCAGAGTTCAGCCACCTTCCTTCCACATTGGGGCTTTGACTTCTTGGTCCTCCAGTTTAATTATAGATCCAAAAGAAGACAGGTAAGCATTTCATGTCCTGGTCTACTGCTTAGAACACGGTATACCACCATAGTCTAGCCTGTGACCAAAGAGAGAAGACGTGCAAGTCTTGGGAGGACCAGCATCTTCCTGAGGATGAGAAGAACCACTTCTCTGCATCCATTTCCCCAGGAACGTCATCTTACTGGCACTGCAGAAGTTATATTTTTGACTTTTTTAAATGTCTGACAGCATTCTTTGGGAACTAGCTTCAGTGTTGCAAGTACTCTTATTAAAGGCTTTTAATTACACTCCCAGATGAGGGTGACCCAGAAAAGGTAAGACTAACTCACTCTGCAGGTTCTTGTATTAGCACTCAAGTATCCCTTG
>NW_012267475.1:1025853-1026192 GCF_000151885.1 Dipodomys ordii
CATGATTTTCAATTTGTAGAATGTAGTCTTTAAAATACATATACATATATATGTTCAGATATACACACATTACACATGAAGCTAGATACTTATGCATGAAATATTTCTAAAAATTAGTACTAGTCCTCTCTCATTGAACACTAGAACATGATAGCCACTGAAACATCCTCTCAATACCAATGAGACCTCATCTCATATCTTTGTCTGAGGTCCCTTATGAAAGGTCAAAGAAGAATCCAAAAGATCATAACCTCTCCCGATCAGCAGAAGGCCAAGACAACCCTCAAGTCAAGGTCAATCCAATACTAGTTGGGCTTAAATCAGGCTTAGCTCAAGGGA
>NW_012267475.1:1026900-1029735 GCF_000151885.1 Dipodomys ordii
TAGCTGTGCTGGCTCATCTATCACCTGTGTCCTGTCAGTTCAAGTGCTCCTGCCTTGACAAAACACAGCCTTCTATTTTCCTCACAGTGTTAACAAGCCATCTATTCTCCATTCCAATGTCTTCTTCAAATCACAGTATCTTCATACTTCATACATAAATTTCTATTTGCGTTTTTAAAAATACTCAAGATTACATGAAAAGTAGAGCATTCTTGATTGGCTTCAATTGAGAAGAGCTTCTGAAGTTATGGAGATCTCATGTATACAGTTTCCTGATGATTCCCATTAGCTACACAAGGTTGGGAATCAGAGAAGCCTGACCTAGAGACCAGAGGGAAGGTTCAGCTCTCTTGGTCATAGTCAAATAACTCAAACATTTTTTCCTCAAAATGGATTATCTTCCTGTCCTAATTCTTCTTAGACATATGCTATGCCAACAAGCTGACAAATGCCTCCCCCAGTCTCATCAAGGTTTTTTCCCTTCTCCAAAAGTTTTTTCTGGGGAGCAAGTCTTTCTCAAAACCCTTAATGCATCTGATTTACATCTTAGCTGGACAGGGTCTCACCAGGTCCTGCTGACCACTCCCACCCCCGTGTAGCTCAGTGGACAGTCACAGTGGTTTCATCTGTCAAGAGTGAAAAAGGTTTATGCTCCTGTTCCTCCTAGACTGACACTGACTACAAGGTACACCTGCTTCTCTCAGGCCTACTAAGGTAAAGCTGTCTTCATCCCTGAAGATGAGATTAACACCAAGCTGACTTCCCTCTTCTGTAATCCTTTCCATTTCTTTTGTCATCTCCAAGTCACTTTATTCACTTCTAGTGGGAATGGATTGTTGCCCTTCCGTGTGACCTTTGTGTGCCCTCTAATAACTTCTCTAATGGCTTTATTCTTAGTGTTCAGCCCCTGCCTCCCAAGAGCACTTTCCTTAGATGCATAAGCCTAGTCACAACCAAGGAAGTATTACTACTGATCTTGGCCTTGAAAAATCAGCACAATTAGCCAGCATGGATGTGCTTCAGAACTGTAACAAGGCAGCAATGATAGATCTGCCCAGAAGAACAGTCCCCACCCTGCCCTTAGCTTCTCTTCCTCAGAAGGACCCCACCACAGCTTGACCCAAAATCACCTCTGTGGCCCAGCCATGCCCTCATCTGATGGGCCTGCCTTCAAGCCTTGCTACCTGGCCCTGATCCTCCCAGCCACACCCTCATTTGCTCAGCCACACCCTCAACCCTCCTTGTCTTGTGTTCAGCTGCCCAGCCAGGCCTTCATCTGCTCAGTCTTGCCTCCTTCCAACAGTGAAAGGCTCCCTAGGCTCAGAGGTCATTTCTGCATTGCTGCGGCCCACACTTCCTTGCCATTCCCTATATAATTCATCTCCTCTGTCCTAAACCTTCATTCTCTGCTCATCTCCATCTCCAGCCGGCCAGTAAGCTGGTCTTTCTCCTGAATAATCTCTTTCAGAAGAAGTTGGTTGCAGGCTGTTTTAATTCAAATGGGTGGTGGACAGGACTCGTGGAGAGTGAAAACTTTAGAAGAAATTCTCCAAGGAAAGAAGAGGAGAAAACAAGAGGAGAAAGCAGAGATAGAACGCTTAAAATGTTCTGATGACAGGGATTCCAAGCAGGACTCTGCTGAACAAGGGGAGCAGAGAGATCCCCGAATGGAGATCACAATCAGAAACTCGCCCTACACAAGAGAGGACTCGATGGAAGACAGGGGAGAAGAAGAGGAGTCTCTGGCCATCCATCCCTCACAGCAGATGTCTCGGGGAGCAAAGGCCCATCGCAGCAAAGAGAAGAGAAAAGAGAAGCACAGACATGGCAGCCATTCAGCAGAAGGGGGGAAGCATGCTCGAGTGAAAGGAGAAAGCAAGCATGGACGTCGGAAGCGACATCGAGAAGAGCAGGACCAGGACCACCGTGAAAGGGAAAGACAGAAAAGGAGGAAAGAGGTAAGAGAACGTCCTGGGAGAGAGGGGGACCGCCTGGAGCAGTTCAAAGGGAAGCGAGGATGGGAGCGCAGGAGTAGCACGCACCAGAAGGAGAAGCGAGACCAGAAGGGACAGGGATGGCGCCAGGAGCCTGAGGCCCGCAGGGAGGGCTTGGCACACCACTAGTGGACCAGGGAGGCCTACAGCGACAAGGGCAGGGCCACTCCCTGGAGTCACAGCCCGGTGTGGCCGCCCAGGGAGAGCTTTGCACTGGGAGACAGGCCGAAGCCAGTCAAAGGAGAGAAAACCAAGGCAAGAGGTTTGCTTTCTAACCTACAGGGCAGTTTCAGTACCAGGGAGAGGAAAAGCAGCTCTGCCAGGTCCTCAGTGGAATCAGGCTTGGGCTCGGAAGATCCACGGAGCCACTTGGAGGAGGCCTCAGAGCAGTCTGCAGACCTAGGAAATGAGGAAGAAATGAGTGAGGGTGAAGAGCCAGGCCACGAAGACCACATCTTGGCTGTTCCAGAGTCGCGATATGATGGAGATTCTGGGGACAGTGAAGAAGAGGAGGAAGAAATGGGTGAGGGGACCCCACAGAGCAGCATGTCCACCACAGGGGACTACCCTCCTGACTCCCCAGCCCTGTCGCCCACTGAGCCCAAGCAGGAGCTGCCCAAATACCTGCCGGCGCTGCAGGGCTGCCGCAGCGTGGAGGAGTTCCAGTGCCTGAACAGGATTGAGGAAGGCACCTACGGGGTCGTGTACAGAGCCAGGGAAAAGAAGACAGATGCCATTGTGGCTCTGAAACGGTTGAAAGTGGAGGGGAGAGAAGGGTTCCCAATCACATCCCTGAGAGAAATCAACACCCTCCTCAAGGCCCAGCACCCCAACATTGTCA
>NW_012267475.1:1030830-1070393 GCF_000151885.1 Dipodomys ordii
TTTTTATTAAAATTTTCCTTGCTTTTCTGCACTATGGTGACCTTAGGTTACCTCTTGACTTCTAATAGTATATAATAAGGAGAGTTAAAAATAAACGGTGGTGCAGTCTTGAGCTGCAGACCTCCCGACCCCATCCTTTGTCTTATGTCTTTATTTTTCCGTCCTTGCCCCCTAATTCAGGATTCCCTTTCGTTGCCGGCAGGCTCCAGCTAGTGGCGCCCGAACAGGGACCCTGAAAAGCTGGGGTCAAGGCAGAGGACCCTGCTAAGGTAAGAGGACGCGTCCGGAAAAAGAAAGCAGGTGATAGTATAGTCGGGAATAAGATATTATGGGGCAAGGTAAGTGCCACACGTTATATGTGCAGGCTCTCAAGGGTATGCTTCACACTGGAGGAGTGAAAGTTAGTCAGTTAGAATGTTTCTTTCACTTTATTGAGGAAGTATACCCTTGGTTCCTGGAGGAAGGAACCATTAGTTTTAAAACTTAGAAAAAAAAATTTGGAAAAAAGGATTCAGGAACACCATGATGCAAATGGCCTGTAAGTTAAAACATTGCTGCTTTGTAATTGTCTGGTATCTGTGTAGCCTGCAGGTTCTGTATTGGGGTTGGCAAGAGTCTTGGCGGCCACGCTATAAGACAGCCAACTGGGCCGGTGGGAGATGTCCCCCGGATCCCCATCAGGGTAACCTATCCACTAGTGCGGACATTTGGGCCCATCTGTAGTCCAGCACTTTCTGTCTGACAGTCTACAATGCACATGCTGTAAATGTGTTTTGTCTCAATATTTGTGTGTATGTATTTTGGAATTCTTGGAATGTGTCTTCTCTCAGATTCATCCTGATGCGAGAGCCCGGAGGAGACTGGCTAACACCCCCTCAATATCTGGTTCTCTCTAGCTCCTTCTTTTTTACTTACACTGTAAACTGACCCCCTTTTCTACCCTTCACTGCCACCTCCTCCACCCTCTCTGGATCCAGAAGTAGGGGAGTGGTGGGGGGTGAAAACACCTGGAGGATCTAACAATAACTTAAAAGGGCCGGCAGGGAGAACTCACAGCCAGATAAAACTGCCACTGACCACCTGCAAGTGACACCAGCAAGATTTTAGCCTCAGGCCTTGGCCCAGGAGTCTGAGTATGTGGGAGAACCTGTCAGTCTGAGGGGACAGCCGCTAAGGACTTCTTTCCCTTGCCCCAAGATGACTGGGAATTCTCCTCCACCCTGGAAGGCCGCTGGATCAACGTTTGCAGGAATCTAAAAGAAAAATCCTCCGGAGGTGAGTAGAGGGGGGTTCGAGTCCCCTGGTAAGTGGATTTGAGTCCACTTGTGAATGGTGGTGAGATGTTGCCCCACTCACTGAGACCTGATTTTGTCTTTGTGGCCACTTGTCTGTCTTGTTTACTTCAGTGTGTTTTTTGTTATGTTTTCTGAGGTAGAGATAAACTGGGGGCCATTAGCCCCCAACTCAGCCTTTGGTTGTTGTCTTGTCTAGTTCTGTTTTAGAATTGGTACCAGTTTTAAATGTACATACAACTGATTTTTTTTGCACTCTTTAAGATCTGTATGTGTTTTGTATGTGTTTGTGAACACATTCAAGATAAAAATTATCAGCATGCTGTAACAATTGGGTAAGTTTAAGTTTAAAATTTAAAAGGTTATGAGGTTTGGACATTACCAAAAATTTAAAAAAAATTCACATTGTTTTAAATGACTTAAGGATTCTTTAACTTAAAAATTAAAAAGTCTGGTATTTTAAAATGCATAAGGCTGTTTACACTGTAATCAAGTTATCTGGCTTAACAAAAATGCATTGGCTGTTTGAAATTTAGTTCCTTTGGCTAAAATTTGGGGATAAGTATTAAAAGTTTAAATATAAAAGTTTGTTTAACTCTGTCAAAGACATTACCTGTTCTGTCTGTCTAAAACTATGTACTTTCATTCAAAAACCAAGAGATTTAAAAAAAGGAAAAAACTTAAAAGCCAACAAAAGACCTATCTTTAGGGGTAAGGGGTAAATGGGCAAAAGTGCAGTTCAGCTGGTCATACATTGTGGGACGGGCTCTGGGAGGAGTCCACGCATGGTAAAAGAGGCCAAGCTGGCACAAATGCAGTTCATCTAACTCTAAAGAGTGAGATTAGGTGCGTGCCCATTCCATAGGAGGGGCCAAGTGGCCCAGCTTTGTTCTGTCCTTTTTCTCTACAGATAAATACTAGAAACATGATGGTAAAAATTAGTGATGTGATGATCTGATTAGTATTGCTAAAACTGCCCCTTGGACTTAAAAAGAGGTTAAAAAAGTATTTGTATAATGTGACTTGCTTTCAATGATGTTCTACAATTAGGAAAAGCTAAAGTTATAAAATGTGGGGGATGGTTTAAATCCCAACCCCTGTATGTGCCAAAAGCCCTAATTGACAGTAACTTTTGAACTAACACCAGCTACATAAAATTTATCTGTTCAAGAAAAAAGTTTGTAAACCTGAGAGTGTGTTTCTATTAACATCTGTCTAAAGGCCTGCACAGGTGACTTAGGCATTGTTAGGGTCACTAGAGGTCACATTCCCAAAGATGCTTTTACAAACCAGAGTGCTAAACAAGCTACACTGCTGTATCTGGAGAAAAAAGTCTGTGCATTTGTCAAAAGTTGAAATATTGTTCTTAATGACATCTAACCCTGGTAACCTCTTTGTATAGACTAAGGTTATAGGTTCCTGGCTAGGTAGGATCAACACCCCTGAGTCAGCTTGAAGAAGTTACAGAAGATGAATCTTCACCTATCATCCCCTTTTTAGAACAAGGGACCAGAGCCATAAAAAAAAAGGTGACAAAATAGACAAAAAAAAGGCATAGAAAATAGTAGTACAGGCCTGAGCTCTCTATATCTGGCTAACAAAGAAAATCAGCCTTATTAAAAGAACTATTTAGTTAAAAAAGGTTGTCATCTTGGTAAATTGTCCTGGGCTATTGTCTAAATAGTCTTCAAAACTAGTAGGGCCACGGCCTGCCAGGCCTATGTATTACTTGTATCCTTAACCAGTCTGTGTAGAAATTTACAGCCCAACACGAGGTGTGACAGTCCCTTGGAGCCACTCAGAGACCCTGCTGCTGCTGCTGCTGCTACAGCCTGACAGTCACCTGGAGGAGATCTACATTGTTACCCTGACCACCTCTACCATGGAAAAAGTAGACTAAACTCCTGCCTGATTCCATCTTTTGGATGGCTTGGCTTTGTTCATGTTACCATATACCTACTCTAATTTTATTATGGCTACTCCTCTTGCCAAACATTGTGTTGTTCATTGCCTACACTGCTTTGTCACTATGGGACTTCCTAAACATAGTAAAACTGATAATGGTCTGGGATATGTTGGACAAGCTTTTCACAATTTTTGTAATCTTATCAGATTATTCACACTACAGATATTCCCTATAACACTCAAGGACAAAAAATTGTTAAACAAGCCAACAGGCTGTTAAAACACCAAATTTTTAAATTAAAAGGGGGGAATTATACCCCTTCTTTCCTGTTAATATTCTTCTCATGCTTTATTTGTACTAAATTTTTAAAGTTTAGATTATAATGGCCTTTCCACAGCACAGCGGTTTTGGAAAAAAAAAAAAGAGAGCAAAGAGCTTTTGCCCAAGTTAAGTGGAAGGATCCTTTAACAGGTGATTGGCACAGGCCCGATCCGGTTTTAACATGGGGTCGAGGACATGTTTGTGTTTTTTCGCAGGAAGAAAATAAATCCCGCTGGTTGCCTGAGATTGCGTTAGGATTGTGGAGGCTCATTCAGATGACACAAATGCTGACACATTGGGCTTATGTGCCGGATTCCCCGATTGTGCACCCTACAACTTGGGAGGGAGTTGAAGTACTCATTCACATCAATAGATCAGCTTACGGTACAGCCCCCGGTCCCTTCATCCAGCACGCCAAGATGGGAGATATCTCAGCTTCAGACATTGGAACTCCTTTTTGCTTTGCCACCAGCTCTAAAGGCTCCATTCCAGGCTGTATTATAATGGTATCCATGACTCATAAAATTTGATTCCCAGACAAAAATCAAATGTACAATATTCAAATGACATCTTTGCCAACTGGGCACTTAGTTTATGCAAATTCTACTCCATCCTATAGGATACCCCATTGCATTAATTCTTCACAAGTAGTAGAATTTACAGGCAGGAGAGCCTCATCCAATAAGGTGCAGGCATGTACAGCCATTTGTTACCAATATTTCTGGAACTAATTCTCAATTAATGGACTGGCCTGGAGCTAATCTTACTAATAAGTACAATCTTGGACTGTGGTGGATGAATGGGCATCCTCAACATCTTGTTTGGATGCTGGTATCTGCACTCAACAACATAACCTGGCCCAATTCATCCCTTTTAAAAAAATATGAGTTGTGTATCATCACCCCATGTCATTATGTATGGACCGTTTATTATCTCTGTAGGAGCTAATTATTTTAATGTTATCTGTTCTAAATTGTTCTTTTACTAATTGCATGTATAGCAGCATAACTGAATCCATACTTATTGTTAGACAACCATCTTTTGTAATGCTGCCTGTAAATATTTCTGAAACTTGGTATGAAGATTCTGGTATTCAGGTGTTGAAACAATTGAAAGAACTAATGTGCCCTCGTCGATTTGTTGGGCTACTTGTAGCTGATGTTTTGGCCTTTATTTTGTTAGCTGCCTCTGTGGCGGCAGCTGCTGTGGCATTAACATAAAATGTTGAAACTGCCCATTATCTTAATCAGCTTGCTCATAATACTACACAAACCCTACCTCTGTACTCTAAAGTGGCAAAAACTGTTAAAAAACGGTTTAAACAATTTCAGTGCTATATCCCTTCCCTGACTAATGTAAAAGGATTGTTAATGACATTGCTTGGCCCGGTGCACTTTTATTGATGGTTTTTCTTTGCCTTCCTTGTATTATACGTGCCCTGCAAAACTCTCTTATGAGTTTAGCCAGCCAGCTACATAACATCAAGCTCCAAATAAATGAATTCCCCCCAAGAGGAACTGCAGCCAGAGACGGGTAAGAGCGGGTGACAGTCTGACCAACCTAAGACAGGGCCTTCAGCTTTGCTCTGAAGAAGTTCCCAAAGATGGGTAAGGCAGACAAGGTCATCCACCCAACCTAAGACAGGTGGGTTCGCTTCTTCAAACAAAGACGGGGGAGATGTTGGGAGCTGACAGTAAAGCTCCTAGGTCATCTTGACCCTTGTGCTCACTTGAAGGCACATACAAGGAACTGACTTTCATGAAAAGCACCAGGTGCCCGGGTTTGCTTTGCTATGTCTGTAGAGTTTACTTTCTATCAGTTGACCTTGTCTTGTTTCAATCTGCACCTTGTTTTTATTAAAATTTTCCTTGCTTTTCTGCACTATGGTGACCTTAGGTTACCTCTTGACTTCTAATAGTATATAATAAGGAGAGTTAAAAATAAATGGTGCTGCAGTCTTGAGCTGCAGACCTCCCAACCCCATCCTTTGTCTTATGTCATTATTTTTCCATCCTTGCCCCCTAATTCAGGATTCCCTTTCCTTGCCGGAAGGCTCCGGCACATCCAGAGCCTCCCTCAGCAAGGAAACCTGACTGGAAACACTTCCTCTAAACCTTTCCACTTGTTTTGTATTTTGATTTGTAAATTTGTATAATTAAATGACTATTTCTTTTGGAAAGAACAAAAATGAACTCTTTCCTGCCTGAAAGAAGTAGTGGTCTCCTGTTTGAGAATCTTACACAAGGGAACCCAACTACCTGGTGTGATAATCCCCACTAAAAATTCAAGGTATCTGAGTTACTATTCAGTGGCAGAAAGTTCCATCTATTCTCTGGCCTGAGTCCCTCCTGGTGCAGGAAATTTACTGTCTCCCCTGAGACAGTAAAGAAAGACTTTCCATGAGAACAAACATGTGAGATCAAAATAGAACAAAATTATTGATCAAGGGAAAAACCTCTTGGTAAAGAAAAACCCCAGGCTAAGACTGACCAGCAGTCAGCGATAGCCCCTTTACCTCCTTGCTACAAAGTAAAAGAACATCTCTCCTTTCAAGCTTCCCAGGCTGGCAGCTTTGCAGTTGACAACTGTAACTGCACTTATTCAGTCCCATGGACTAGTTATGATAACTACATCATAACAGTTCCTCTGAAAGATGAACCAAGACCAGGTTCCTCAAGAGGGGACCTACAGCTAGTCATCACTCATGATTTATTACTAGAAGCTTCCTTTCCATTTCATCCTTGGAAAATTCCCTTGTAGGAAATGCTCAGTAACAGTCTCTCACTTAAAATTAGAAATAGACCAAACATATGTTTTCATAAATCAGTCCTTGTTACTCAAACCAGTATTAACATAGTCACATAGCTAGCTCCACTACAGACAGAGGAGCATCTCCCAGGGGGTGCCTATCCTACTAATGTGGTTTACAACTCAACTTCAAAGTCAAATCAACTAGCTAGAAGTTTAAAGATACCTATTTATGTCTGATAATATTTAAAACTGGAATAGTTTGGAAACTAAGATATTAGCAAATCATTTAAGATATGAGTAGAAGATAAACTCCAAGGAGAGTAAGCATTGTGTGTGTGTTTGGCATTATTCTTGCTAATCTATTGTCATCAACACCAGCAATTTGAAAGAGCCAACCTCAGTGGCTGAGAAGGTACTCTCACTCAGAATGCAAACATTCCCTTCTATGGTTCAGAGACTCAACCACCTTGCTTCCACGTTGGGACTTTGCCTTCTTGGTCCTCCAGTTTTATTGTAAATGTAAAAGGTGATATGTAAGCACTTCATGTCCTGGTCTACTGCTTAGCATGTGGCATATCACCATGCGAGAAGAGCTAGAATTCAGTCTAGCTTGTGACCAAAGTGAGAATACTTGAGGGTCCAGGACCAGCATCTTCCTGGGGCTCCAAAGAACCATCTATGTACATCTCTTCCCTAGGATCGTCATCTTACTGGCATTGCAAAAGCTATTGTTTTACTTTTTTTCTTTAGTGTCTGACATCATTCTTTGTGAACAGGCCTCAGAGTTGCAACCACTCTTATTAAAGACTACTAAATACACTCCCAGATGACCGTGAGCAAGACAAGCTAAGACTGACTCACTGTATAAGTTCCTCTGGTAGCATTCAAGTGTCCCTTGACAGTCAAGTCAGTTAAGCAGCTGCAGGTATGGTCATTGTTGCAGAATTGCTGCCTCCAAGACATCTACTGTGTGCTTAGCTGACCAAGGTGAACACAGTGGTCCATAGGCTGCATCATTACATAAAAACTACTCACTTTGAACCTGAGTCATGGGTCAAGAAAGTATGAGCCTCAAATTTGCTTTTGCTATTTATATTGGCTTTTAAATTGGTTGTATTCCATGTGATATATTTTGCATGCTTTCCAATTTGCAGAATCTAAACCTATATATATATATTCACACACATTATAGAAAGAGACAAATACCTACATATGTGCATATGTAAATATACACATAGATAGGACATTTCTGAAAATGAGAATTAAGTCTTCTGTCTGCTCATTGAATAATAGGACATGATAGCAAATGGAATATGCTCACAAGTCCTTTCCTGAGGTCCCTTATGAAAGATCTAAGAAGAATCCAGATCATATCCTCTGCTGATCATTAGAAGGCCAAGACCACTCTCAGGTCTTTCTCAAAACCTTTAATGCATCTGGTTTACATACTAATTAGACAGGCCCTTGCCAGGTCCTGCTGAGCATTCTCTCTGCAGTTAAGCTCAATGGACAGTCACAATGCTTTCATCTGTCAAGAGTAAAAACACCTTATGCTCCTTCTTTACCAACACTGATTACAAGGTACACCTGCTCCTCTCACAGAAATGTCAACAATAGTTAGGCTTACGTCAGGATTAGCTCAATGGATTACTCTTACTGTCAAGTCTACCTCCAATAATAAGATTCAGGGTTTTATCTCCTGTGAGCCAAACAAGAACTGCTCAGAAAAAGGAAGTGCTCAGGGACATCAAGTCAACTCACAGGCCCAGGCTTTCAGGAAGATGCCACAGAGGGCCTCCTGAATCAAGTAGCATTTGAATCTAGTACATCTTCATTTTCTCCCATCCTTAGCACCCACTGGGTATTATAGCCACAGACAACGTGGGAAGTCAAGGAGCTGAGAACACCTCATGTCTACATGCCCTTGAGACTGAGGAAGAAGGGCCACAAGTTCAAGGTACCCCATTTCCAAAACCAAGAACTAGAAATGTAGTTCTTCTAGCATTTTCCAGCCCCAGCACGAAAGGTGAAAAAAATAAAGGAAGATCCTTTCATACCTCTGTAATAGTTCTACTGGCTCATCTACCATCCTGTGACCTGTCAGTTCAAGTGCTCCTGCCTTGACAAAATACAACTTTCCATTCTATTGACAGTGTTCACAAGCCATAGAATTCCATTTCCATGTCTTCTCCACTTCAAAGAGTCTTCCTACTTAATAAACTTATATGTTAGTTTGAAAAAGTACTCAAGAATGGTTGGGTATGTAGCTCCAGCCAAGTACATATAACTGCTGAGCAACTCTTGGAGAGAAGGTAATGAATAAGAGTTGGAGCTTCTTCTCCTTCCACCTCAACAGATCACAGATGAAGAAATTAAGTTAAGGAAAAGGATGGCTATTGAACACAACATAAGAAAAAACAGGATCATCTCTCTTCCTCTACCCATTTCCTTTCACAGGCATTAGTCAAGAACACTTCCTAAAAAGCCATAAAATAAGCCCAATAACAATAGAACCTCCGATTTCTCCACTTCCAAAGAAGGAAAATAAGTCATTTTATGAGTCAAGATTGGAATCAATGTCCAGTGTGCCATCTGAGGGCAGATCTGGAGCTGAAAGCCCTGGGCATTCAAAGGAAGAAAGTGGTTCCTGGCATAGAGGTGATATTGTAGGCTATTTCTTCAGAGGGAATGTGGATTTTGAACATGCAAAACTTGGTTTAACTTGAGGGACAGACAGTGATGAATCACCAGTTAGGTAACCCTAACTGGAAATAAGGGTCTCAAGGAAACACATCCCACTGAAGGAGCTGATGGTGTCCTTAGGTGATTCATCCCCACTCTCAGATGCCAGCCACCATGCCTCCATTGGAGTCTAGTCTTCTCCCATCCTGCCCTGGAGTTGGGGAAGGAATCAGGGATACTGGAAATGGTTAGTTCGCTGTGTTATGGGTTTGAGTTGCATTTATTTGGCTTCTAAAATAATCTTGAAAAATCAATGTGGGAATCAGGCATGGGAAGAAAACTCTATCCACATTTATCAGGATACCATGTGTCGCGACCACCTCGACCAGCAGCGCGACCTGGGATTCTTCTCAATGCAGTTTATTCAGGAACCCTGTCTGCAAGCTTTTCTCCTGCTTGCTTCTGCCCACTTCTTCCCGCTTCTCCTCCCCCACACCCGCGCTCCGGTTATAAGCCTCCTGGATGGTCAATCCCGAAGCGCCACGTGGCATATACCAATAGGGTCGCAAACACGGCAGCAAACTAGGAGCCAAGTCATAGCCATATAAGGAGTTGTTTTTACAGAGAGCACTTGTCACCGGGAAGAGGGAAGGCGGGAGCCAGTGCCATCTTTGGTCACAGCCGCGCCATGCGGCCGCGCCATTTTTGCGACCGCGCCTTACGGCCGCTGTCTTTGGTCATGGCTCCCGCAGCTCTCCACAACCATGGTATTTTGTACCATCTGAGCATTGTTTAGCTAACAGTTGAAGATTCTACAAATAAGTCATTTACTCCCCTTCCAAAATAAGATTAGAACCTAGCCATGGTGTCCTCAGCCCCACAGAGCAGACCAAACCAAGCCACAGACACCAGTGGGGCAGCAGTCAGTGTTCTTACTGCCCAATCCCTCCCTCCCTTGAGCACCAGAAAGGCAAAGAATCCCTGGCGGTCCCCAATGTCAATGACACCACGGTCCTGAAGCCTGCTGCGGGGATAATCTATAGCTGCTAGCCAATAAAAGCTCTTCTAAGAACCCCTTCATTGACTTCAAGTTTATTTTCCTCGAGGCTCAGCCCAATTCCACAGAGCTAAGACCCACCTTCCTAGGACACATGCTGTCCAAATCGGCCATTTGGTATTTGAGGTTTCATAGTGGTTGCACTCGCCAGAAGCTCTGGAAGGGTTTAAAATAGAGTAGTAGAGGGGCTGGGATGGTGGCTCAGTGGTAGAGTGCCGGCCTCCTATGCATGAGGCCCTGGGTTTGATTCCTCAGCACCACATAAGCAAACAAAATCACAAGTGGAACTTGGCTCAAGTGGTAGAGCATTACTTTTCAGCTAAAAGAGCAGAGGGACAGTGCCAAGGCCCAGAGATTAGGCCCCACCACTGACAAACACACACATTTATAGCATTTATGATCTCACCTGGAGACCATCTATAGGCCCTGGAAAAATCTGGACAAGGACATGTATGGTGATGACCTAAAAACCAAAATCCAGACCAACAGGTTTCTTCCAGTTAAAGAGTTTTCCGGTTCAGAACATAGGCAGACCGCACAAGAAGGGCCAGTTCAGTTTGAGGAGGATCCTTTTGGTTTGGACAAGTTTCTGCAAGAAGCTAAGCAGCACAGTGGCTCCAAAAGATTTGCAGATAGCAGCCGACCCGAGGAGCATGAGCATGAAGACAAGAAGAGGAAGAAGCCGTAGATACTTCTCTCTTCCCACTCAATGAACTTTGTCCAGAACCCTAGTGATGCAAGTCATGGGGATATGCTTTGGAAAGGGTCAGAGTAAAATCCAAATCTGGATCCACTCCAAATGGATCAAAGACCTCAGAGTCAAAGCAGACCCTCAGAAAATATTACAGGATGGAAGAGGAGAAAGCCTAGGTCTGCTTGGCACAGCCCAAAATTGTCTTCAGAGATCCAGAAACACAACAAATCAAAGAAAGCTTGGACAAATGGGGCTGCATGAAATTGCAGAGCTTCTGCATGGCTCAGGACATAGCTCGCAAGATCAATAGAAAGCCCATGGATTGGGAGAAGAGCTTCACTAGCCACGCAATGGACAAGGGTCTCATATCTAAAATAGACCTGGAACTCAAAAAATTAAATCCCCCAGCAACAAATCTTCAAAGAAATAAATAAGTGGGCTAAAGACTTAAGAGTAACTTCTTTAAAGAAGAAAGAAGGATGGCCAATAAAAGAAATGCAAATCTAAACAACCTTGAGATACCACCTCACCCTCACCCCAGTTAGAATGGCTATAATCAAGAACTCTAATAACAACAAATGCTGGAGGGTATGTTGACAGAAGGGAATCTTACTGCATTGTTGGTGGGAGTGTGAACTTTTTCAACTTCTTTGGAAAGCAGTATGGAGGTTCCTCAAAAGACTCCACATCGAGCTCCCCTAGGACTCAGCAATCCCACTTTTGGACATTTACCCAAATGATCACAAACAAGACCATACTAAAGTTCCCAGCACAACTATGTATATTGCAGCATTATTTACCGTAGCAAAGATATGGAACCAACCCAGATGCCCCTCAGTAGATGACTGGATCAGGAAAATGTGGTATATATACACAATGGAATTCTATGCCTCCATCAGAAAGAAGGACATTGCACCATTTGTTAGGAAAAGGAAAGACTTGGAAAAATTATATTAAGTGAAGTAAGCCTGGCCCAAAGAAACATAGGTCCCATGGTTTCCCTTATTTGCAATAACTAGTATATGTCTGAGACAAGTAGAAAAGGTCACATAAATCGATGTTTGGTGAAATGAACACCAAGATGACTATTCTAATGTTTTTTCTTTCTTGGGAGTGTTTCTAACATGGTTACAAGATGATTTCTTTGTTGCTTTGTGTGTCCCTCCCCCACGGTATAACCCCTGCTTTCACTGTATTTGATGTTGGTATAATTTGTGGAGGGGAAGAGAAGAAACACGTCGATTAACTAGGGATACAGGTGGACCCATCGCAACAATGAGATATACAAGTTGTTATGTCAAAAAAAACGAACTTTACAACTTCGGCTCGGGTGAGGGGGTGGGAAATGGGAAGGGTTGGGAAGGGGAAACAATGCAGGAGGCAAAAATGCTCGATAAGAAATGTACTCATTACCTTGCCCACATCATTGCAACCCCTTTGTATGGTATTTTCACAATAAAAAATAGTAAAAGTGACGTTTAACGTTTCCACATTTTCCTTTTTTTTTATTTGTAAACATGCAGGATAAAATTTCTTCCTTGTGGTAGGAATAAAATAAAATATAATAAACTCTTTCTGCCTGAACCATGTGGCAGTCTCCTTTCGGCAAACCTTACACAAGGGAGCCCAACAACCTGCCCCAGAGGGTTTCGCTTTTCTCTATGTACTGAGAACATTTTAAGTGGGAGGTCAGCAGAGTAATGATTATCAATTTTCCCACATGAAAGTAAGATTATTTTGTCAGATCTAATGAGATCCTGTTCCCACCGCTCCTTAGCCCATATATTGGTCAATCGCCTATTACCACCATGTGAACCACTATGGGTATCAACCTACCCATGTTAAATTGAAACAGACCCTCTAATTCTGAACTAAACTTTCAACTTTCTTATTCAGACTCTGTTTTCTAAGTCTTCTTTCCCTGAGAAAAATATCCACGTTCACAATGAAGGAAACATCTCTGCTGCCTTGTCCTGATCAGGATGACATGTCTGCATTCTATTCCTAAGAATGATACCCCTGTGTCAGCAGGAAGTAGCCAGAGAGAATCTGCTCTCCTTCAAAAGTGCCAAAATGCTGGAATGTTAGGAGTGCCCTGGGAAACAACACTGCCCCCCAACAGCCCTCCTGCTCTACTCCTCCTTTCCAGGAGAGGGCAGCATGGTAGCCTTTCCAGAATTCTCTTGCTGGAAAGCAGTAATCACCTCAGTCAATCTCCTGAATGAGAGTCAGCAAAGGGCTCCAGGCTCTGAGGTCACCACCTCACCTTCTGAGGTCACGCCCTCACCCACCCAGCCCTGTCTCCTTATGCCCAGCCACGCCCTTATCCACCCTGTCACACCCTGATAAGCCAGTCACTCCCTCATCTGCCCAGCCCTGCCTGCTTCCACCAGTGAGAGGCTCCCTAAGCTCTGAGGTCATTTCTGCCTCTGCTGTGGCCACGCCTCCTCCCCTCCTGACACTATATAAGCCCTCTGGCTGGTGCTAAGCTTTGTCTCTGGGCCAGCCTCCCTCCAGGGCAGGTCAGCACACAGGTTGGTCTTGCTCCCTCCTGTAACTCAGCTCTTTCCCGGGACTCACTTCCTTGTTGGGTAGCTTGGTAGTGTCAAGAGCTCTCTGTCGAGCAGCTCTCTGCAATATCTCCTGCAGACATGGCGGTCTCCACTGCAGTCGGGAAACTGCAGATCCCTCAGGTGGCCAAGGTCAAAAACAAAGCTCCAGCTCTCATGCAGATCACCGCTGAACAACTGCTCAGGGAGGCCAAAGAATGAGAGCTTGAGCTTCTTCCACCTCCACCTCAACAGAGGATTGCAGATGAAGAAGAATTCAATGACTACAAGCTGAGGAAAAGGAAGGCCTTTGAAGATAACTTAAGGAAGAACCGGACTGTGATTAGGAGCTGGATAAAATACGCACAATGGGAAGAAAGGCTCCAGGAAATTCAGAGGGCTCGATCCATCTATGAGCGTGCTTTAGACGTGGACTATAGAAATATCACACTCTGGCTGAAACATGCGGAAATGGAAATGAGGAATCGCCAGGCCAACCATGCCCGAAATGTTTGGGACCGTGCCATATCAGCACTGCCACGAGTCAGCCAGTTCTGGTACAAGTACACATACATGGAAGAGCTGTTGGGGAACATGGCCAGTGCCCGGCAGGTGTTTGAGCGGTAGATGGAATGGCAGCCCGAGGAGCAAGCCTGGCACTCCTACATTAACTTTGAACTGAGATACAAAGAGGTGGAGCGGGCATGGACCATTTACGAACGCTTTGTTCTTGTGCACCCACGGGTGAAGAACTGGATCAAATATGCCCACTCTGAAGAAAAACATGCTTATTTTGCCCATGCATGGAAAGTGTATGAGAGAGCTGTTGAGTTCTTTGGAGAGGAACATATGGATGAACACCTCTATGTTGCCTTTGCCAAATTTGAGGAAAACCAGAAAGAATTTGAGAGGGCCCAGGTCATCTACAAGTATGCCTTGGACAGAATCCCAACACATGAGGCTCAAGAGCTCTTCAAAAACTATACCATCTTTGAGAAGAAGTTTGGGGACAGGCAGGGTATTGAAACTATCGTTGTGAGCAAACGCAGATTCCAGTATGAAGAGGAAGTGAGGGCCAGTCCCCACAATTATGATGCGTGGTTTGATTACTTGCGCTTACTGGAAAGCACTGCAGAAGCTGACACAGTGCGAGAGGTTTATGAGAGAGCCATTGCCAACGTCCCACCCATTCAGGAGAAGAGACACTGGAAGCCTTACATCTACCTCTGGATCAACTATGCACTCTATGAAGAATTGCAGGCAAAGGATCCTGAGAGGACAAGGCAGTTGTATCAAGCCTCTTTGGAATTAATTCCTCATCAAGAGTTCACATTTGCCAAGATGTGGCTCTATTATGCACAATTTGAAATAAGACAGAGAAATTTATCATCTGCCAGAAGAGCTTTGGGGACTTCCATAGGCAGGTGTCCAAAGAGCAAGTTATTTAAAGGCTACATAGAACTGGAAGTGAAGCTTCGAGAATTTGACAGATGCCGGAAGCTTTATGCAAAGCTGTTGGAATTTGCACCTGAAAATTGTACCTCCTGGATTAAGTTTGCAGAATTAGAGACAATTCTTGGTGATCTGGAGAGAGCCAGGGCAATCTATGAGTTAGCCATCAGCCAGCCTTGCTTAGACATGCCAGAGGTGCTTTGGAAATCCTACATCGACTTTGAGATGGAACAGGGAGAAATTGAGAGAACATGAAATCTTTACCGACAGTTGCTCCAACGGACACAGCATGTCAAGGTATGGATCAGTTTGGCTCACTTTGAGTTGTCTGCAGGAAAAGAAGGAAGTGTGTCTAAATGCAGACAGATTTATGAAGATGCTAACAAAACCATGCAGAACTGTGAAGATCAGGAAGCGAGGCTTATTCTGCTGCAATCTTGGAGAAGCTTTGAGGATGAATTTGGAACAGTATCAGATAAGGAGAGAGTAGACAGACTCATGCCAGAGAAAGTGAAGAAGAGAAGAAAGGTTCGGACTGATGACGGGTCTGATGCAGGCTGGGAAGAATACTGTGACTATATCTTTTCAGAAGATGAAGCTGCCAGCCAACCTAACCTCAAACTTCTGGCTATGGCTAAACTTTGGAAGAAACAATAGCATCCTGACTCAGCATGCTTTCTCTAAATGTTGCCACCTTTTGGTGTTTTATATTTTTATTTGTAATGTTGTAAAATTTTGGAATATTGTAAATTTTGTAAAAAATTTTTACTTGTTGGAAGGAATAAAATAAAATAAACTCTTACGTATCTGAAGCATGTTGTGGTCTCTATTTATTGAAACTTACATTAGAGAACCCAACAACCTGGCCCAGAGGTTCAGCTTCTCTAAACTCACTGAGGATACTTTAAAAAGGAAGTCAGGAGACTAGCGATTATCAACCTTCCCAAGGAAGAGCCGGACAACATTGAGCTATATATGTATAAATGGTAGTTCTTTGTTTTCATATGGAAGATATTGAAGTACAGTTGTTCATTTGATAGTATTACTTAGTACATGTATAATTTTTTCCAATTCACTGGGGATGGACATTTGGCTCAGACACTTGGAGCTGTTAGGAACACCCACATTGCAGACTTTGGATGGACATCCACTTTTAGTATACTTGTTTTGATTCCAAGAAAGAGATTGCCAAGTCCTATGGTAGGTATATATTTATTTAGAAGCTACTATAAAAATGTCACAGTGCAGATCAGAAGGAACAATTCTGCCCAACTAGAGGTATGGTATGTGAAGTACCGTTGGCAATGTTGACCATGTTAATTCCATCACAGGTCTTCATTGTAAGCACCTCTCAGGATTGTTTCTTGAAATGTCTCATCTGACCTTTCCCTGTGAATGGTTGACTTGATTAAGGAAGTCTGACCAACAAGGCTTCTGCTCACCACTGGCAAGCCACGTGGATGTCCAGACTTAGTAACCCTTCAGCCCCTGCAGGCACCTGATTTCCACCCCACTGCAGATACCAAGGAAGTTCAGTCACCTCATGGAAACATGAGGAAGAGTGATGTTTGGTTTAAGCTCTGATGGTGTTTGCTTGTAATCCCAGCACTTGTGAGACTGAGGTAGGAGGATTGGGAGTTTGAAGCAGCCTGGACAACATGGATAGAGCATGTTTAAAAGAATATATTTTTGCTTATTGTTAAGTCACAAAATTATGGATATTTGATAGACAACAGGACCTAAGGTTAACACCCCAAAGTAGGTTGTGACCATTAAACTAAGTAAGTTGTCAAATCATTTGCTGTTGATCTGGTGACATGTGTTAGTTTCTGAATGGATGGCAGGAGAAGGCAGAAGAAAGGATTTAAAACCTTTTTCTATTATATGTGTCAGTATTATTTTCTTTTGAGCTTGTGACATATTGTAAATTTCATCTTCTCTGCCTGCAAATCCACTGTCCATACCCTTGGATTGGTTGAAGAGCTTTTAGTAATACCGCACTTCATTTGAGGTACAAGGATTGGGGACAACCCAATGACTTCAGTGATTTCAATGATTATCTGCTGTTCCTTTTTCTGCAGTTCCAATCCCTTCCCAGCAGCTGCCCTGGAAAGATAATGGTCATGCCGTCTCTCTTTTTGCCTCTCCTGCTGGATCTCATCCCTCCTACGTGCATGCTCCCTATCATCTGTCCACATGGGTTTTGATCCCAGCTCTCCTCTTCCTGGCTTTTTGGGCCATCACTCTAAGTTTCCTTTTCTTTCTGAATCCTTTTTCTCTCCACTTGGGCCTATCTTTCCACAGTGTCCAGAGCCTTCCAGTCAGCAATATAGAGAGCTTCAGCCAGTTTGGCAAAGTTCTCATTGATGTGTACCATCTGAAGTCCTCTTCCATCAGCCGCCAGTTGCTTGTCTAATGGAATTGTATAACCCTTTGCATTTTTTTCCAGGTGGAAATGCAAGGAGGAATCTTCCACTCTTGTTGCTCTTTGGCAGTCATTTTTCTACTTGGAGAGTGCATGAGAGGTGCAGGAGGAGACGGTGGTCCCTGGGGAATCTTCTTGTTGCTCTTGAACCTCAGAGGTTCCATTGGATATTTCTGCAACACTACCATCTGAATTAGCCTCTGTCAAGCTCCAGAGTTAAATGCCATGCCTTGCTATGATGGTGTGTATTTCAGATAGTGAGTAGGAGCCAGTTTATCAGCTGCTTGAACTGTTATGGCTGTGGCAACCTTTTGCTGGACATACTTGTCTAAAGCTACACATGTCTTTGCTATGATCCCTTGAAAACTTCTTGGTTGGGTCTCTGTGGGTCTGGATCATTGGCATTCATACCCTTTTTTGGCACCAGGTCAGTATATTTGCTGTAAATGTCCTTGTCTTTTGACTGTCCTTGTTGAGCAATTGCATCGTACTGAATTCTTCCTTCAGGATCGACCTGAATGGCCAGTGCATTTGACCTGTTTTTTTTGTCATCTCATATCCAGTGGATAATGGGCCACATGGATCTCTGGAAAAGCATCATCAAAGTACTCTAGCAAGTGAGACATACAGCCTTTTTGGTATCTGTATGAGGGAAGTTTCTCTGCGGGAAGAGGCCAGGGAAATCTGCCATGGACTGTGTGATTCTGCCTTCTCTTCTGCTTCAAGTTGGTCCTGAGATAGCTGAGTACGTACAGGTAAAAAGCTGGCGAGTGCCATCTTCTTCAGCAAGAGTTGATTTAGTCAAGAGCAGGAGCAAATGGATGTCCTGCCTGAGTTGGATGCATGCACAGTGAGAACATAGGGCAGGAGAGAGGAATTATATAGGAAGGGCAAGGAGGAGATGTGTCCACAGTGGATGTGGAAATGACATCAGAACTGATGGATCTTCTCACTGGCAGGAAGAGGCCTGACTGGGGCAGATAAGCACAAGACCTCAGAAGATGAGGAAGTGACCTCAGAGCCTGGGGCTCTTGCTGACTCAATCAGGGGATTGACACTTCGATGTGATTACTTGTTTCCCACAGGTGATTTCTGGAACGGCTACTGAGCTTTCCTTTCTAGGAGAGAAGAGGAGGAGAGCAGGAGGAGAGTGGGCCAATGTCATGGGCATACCTAACATTCTAGCCTTTTGACAATTGAGAAGAGCCACTGGTTCTCTCTGGCTACTTCCTGCTGACACAGGGTGGGGGTCATTTTTAGGGGTAGAAGGCTGAGATGACATCCCGACTGGTATAAAGCTGCAGTAACAGTTCCTTGGTTGTGAATGTATATATTTGTCTATGGAGAGAAGTCTTAAGAGGCAGGGGCTAAACAAGATGTTGAAAGTGTAGCATAGAATGAAAAGTTCTGTTCCGCTTTAAAATGGGTGACTTGATGCCCTTAGTGGTTCCCAAGATAGCAACAGGGGTTTGACCCAAGATTTGGTCTGGGGAGAGTTGAGGGGGTGGGGGAAGGACCTGACTGTACCACTTTTCACCTCCAGGTCTGAGGAGCTAAAGACCAGTCATTTTCACATGGAAATGAGAGGGGCAAAGGTGGTCCAGTGATGGAACAGGATAAGGGACAGAGGACAGGAGCACTATCTCCTGATGGCCCATCTCTAGGTCAAAAGTGAGAGAGCCTGGGATCTGATTCCAGTGACAATTCTTGAGCGTAGTCAGGTGTGACAGACCAAGTAAGGGAAGGTATGGCCATGAACACACAAGCACATAAGTGCATACATATGCCCATGTGTAGGTATGAAGGTTGACTAGGTAAGCCAGGTTTTACAGAGAGAGTTCAGGGACACACAGGTTTAAGGAGACAGGTGGTGTCCAGCACATCTAGAGAATGAAAGGGTGGCTTAATCAAGGCCAGAGAACATGCTTTCAGACCAGATTAAATGTTTCACCCCTGGCCCTATTAGAAACAGGCTGCATGTAGTTTAAGAGAAAGGAGTTGAATAGCGTACAGCCGTTCAGAAGGCTTCAGGGCTAGAGAAAAAAGCTCACTCAGAAAAGTCAAGGTCAGTCTGGGAATGTGTCTCAGTGGTAGAGCGCTTACCTTGCATACCTGAGGCCCTGGGTTCGATTCCTCAGCACCACATAAGCAAAAAAGAAAAAAGTACGGCAGTGGCACTGTGGCTCAAGTAGTAGAACGCTAGCCTTGAGCTGAAGAGCTCAGTGACAGTGCCCAGGCCCAGTGGTCAGGCCCATGACCGAACCCCCACCGCTAAAAATAAAATAAAAAAAGAAAAGTCAAGGTCTATGGAAGAGGCACTGTGGCTCAAGAGATAACGCACTTGTCTTGAGCTGAAGAGCTGAGGGATAGCACCCAGGCCCAAAGTTCAAGCCCCATGACTGACAAAAAAAATAGTAATGTCAACGTCCAGATCCTACTCCTGTCCTCTTCTAGTCCCAGCCTGAGCCTGATATCAGTTATGAAAATCAGATTTAAAGATATTGACTCCTTGTAGACAATGATCACATTGACAGGGAAAGGGTGAATACCTACCCACATGCTTAAGGTCTACAACAAATAGGAAAACAGTGGATGTCTACTCACAGTCCACTGTCCTCACTACCAAGCACTACTTGAGGAGGCATGACATTGCAGTTTCTTAGATACTATTCCCTGATTCCTGACAGGTTCATCCAGTCTCATGTGTCTTCTGATCCTTTTTTTTTTAAAAAAAAAATCTCTATCCCAATTCTGTCATGATGCACACTAATGGAATGCATAGTGCATCCTTCAGAAGTTTAGGTAAACACTATTCACAAGGAAGAGAAATGCAGATTATTTAAGACTTTTCATTGCAACAAATAGAAGGCCATGGGTGTATGTTTTCTTCTCTACAATTCCAGCTCATTGGGCATGTACAGGGTAGAACATTCTCAACTCAGGGTGCCCAGCATTGGGAGGTCTATTTATAGTGCCAAGGGAGAGGGAGTCAGAGGGAAGTTTACCCCCCAACCCCCAGGTTGCATTTCTACATTTCCTCAGTGTGATCTTGCTTTGTTGAGAGATCTCATAGACTTTGACATCACCGAGCCATTATTGTAAGCCAACTCTCTCTATTCAAAGTTGCAGCTACAGAAGACCACAGACTGCCTCTACATTAAGAAAAGAGCAGCATTCTTCCTGGTATAGCTCTGAACTAGCAAAGCTCCAATCACTAAGATGGGAATCCTTTGTTTGGTGGGGTCTCTGGTGTTGCCATGGGAGACACCATACGCATTGTCCTCCTGCAGTGTCTCATAGAGGAAAATGCAATTGCCTGATATGAATGCTCAGGACACATGCTTCACCCAGGGACAGTACCACAGTCTCCCACAGCAGAATGTCCCATGGTGCCATGATGGAGGCTTTGGAAGCCTTTTCAGGGTTCTCCAAGGCCAGCTGCTGCTGGGATGCTCTGCATGTCAGAAGGTTCCATGGGCACCAGCCTGTGGATTCACCAGCGCAAAGAAGGCACTTTCTCCATCACAAGCAGAACTGATGTGGAATCAGTGACACCAAGTGTTACATTGAAAGTCCTGAGTGTTATAAAAAATGACTGTATCTGTCAGAGTAAGAAGGGTAAATATCCAAGCAAGAATCTTTTAAAGGCAAGTGGCTCCATCCTATCACAGCAGTCCAATGCCAGCAATTGGCCTTTGGATGGCTGGCTGCCTCCCAGGTTCAAGAAGTTTATCAGGGTCACTGTTGCAGCAGTATCAGTTCAGCCTTTTAAAGACATTTTAAAGACAAATTACCTTAGATCCATGCAAGTCATGGATCCCACCTATGGATCTTGCCTCCAGAGCACTTCATCTGTGAGACCTTTCAGTCAGCAGTAGAGTGGCTAGAGAAAGTCAAGTCCATCTGAGGACAGCCATATTGTTCAACTACCTGAGTCTCTCATGGCCAGGACTTTGAGTATTCAAGGGTACCATGTTTTCACTCCAAGTGCTCCACCAGTATACTCCCCAGCTCAGTCTCATCATAAATCATAATGTTGCTACTTCTAAGTCCATGACTTAGAATGATATCATTTTAGATTATTTGTCTGTCCTACTAGGCAAAAACAAAGTCACAACCCAGAGTCCTGCCCAAAGGAAGACACCTCCTTACTATGATCCTTCAAGGCTAGCTTGCATCAAAAACCTCAGAAGCTCCCAGGAGGATAAGAGATGTGATAAGTGTATTCCACCACCTCCACCAGTAAAGAAGAAGAAGGACTCCAAGCCTTCTGGTCTTTGCCCAGAACAACATTAACAGCAAATCCAAGTTATCAAGGTGAAGCAGAGGGTGCTGAAGTAGCTGGGGTTCCGTGCACATGTCAAGCACCCCAGATGATCATTGCTAGTTATTAACAAGTCTTAAATGTGAACATGATCAAAGCCTCATTCAGACTGCCTGGGTAGTCCCTGATGGAATTACATGAACGATAGTTTGTGACCAATATTTTTGTTCACTTCCAACCAGAGAGCATATCGTGCGAGTGCATCTATCTGGCGACTAGGTTGCTCTAGTTTTTACTGCCTACTCATTCTCATAGGTTACTTCTTTTTGGGGCACTACAGAATAGGAAGTTCAAGAAATATGCATAGAGATGCTTTGGCTGTACACCAGGAAAAAGCCTAACTGAATTTTTAGAAAGGATAGTATCTAATGGGAAACCATAGTCAGGATCAATTGTACTTTACTATAGTTGTGTATTGTTTATTGCTATAAGAACTGGAGCGTGAATTCTGTAAAAATTTATCTTATTTTTATACAGATATAAGTGCAGACATTGTTCTGTTTAAGTGGTTTATTTCCTTACCTGTTGGTGAATACTTTAACACTTCTTTGTCTGGACGTGCAAAGATTTTGACAAGAAAATAAAATATAAATCTTGTTTTTCCAAAGAACAAAAACACACACCCAGGTCATGAGTGCAATAGCCTGGAAATAGGGAATATCAAAAAATTGCATGGGGTTGAGGGGCAAGGATTCAGCTCTGTAATCCGGAGGATTGGAGGACAGCAAATTTTTGCCTGCAACCCTCCTCAACCCGTGTTACACTCCTTGGCCCAGGCCTTGGCGGGCATTTCTGCTGATGGGGAAAATGTTCCCTGTCACCAACCTGGTGATCAGGATGTACCATTTGCATGAGCTGAGAATTGAGTGTGAGCAGCCACTGGAGGTATAAAACAACACAATCTTCAGGGAACGGGCTCTTCTGAATCCACTGATGCAGGTTTCTGTCTGGATTTTCTTGGACCTTGGACAGAAAAGAACACCTTGAAAATCCCATGAGGAGGATAAATTATGAGGCTATATTCCTTGCCTTAGAAGATTTTGGGGTATAGCCCAGCTTGGAATAGGAGCCATTCCGATTTTCTGGATCGTGATATTTTCAGCTCATTGACCAGGATGAAAAAAAGGAAAAAGAAGCATTTCAGTTTAAGAAGGTCATAACACCTGCATCTCATGTTTGCCTGTATGCCCATGGACTAGACGAGGGTAAAGATGACTTCTCACAGAGGCAGAACTCAGCCCCAGCTCGGATGCTTTCTTCACATGAAAGACATGTGAGCCAGGGAATTTTGTTCCTCTTTTCACACTCCAGTCACCTGTGTCAGCCAGTTTGTCTGATGAGGATGATGGCTTCATGGACCTTCTTGATGGAGAGAGTCTGAAGAAGGATGTGGAGGCCGCATTGGGCATGGCAAGGCTCTGGACATCTCCCATGGTTATGAGAAGACCTACAAATATTGGCAGTGGGTGGGGGCTGTTTGCCTCCCCTTCCAAGTGTGACTCCAGCATTTGGTCAGCAATGAAGGGACCAGAACAATTTCAAGTGGAATCTCCACAGGGAAGCACAAAGTGGAAGAAGAGCTTGGCTGGAATTAGTCCTGGAGGGTCACATAATCTACAGGGTCCTTGAGATTTTACACCAGTCTTTGTCTCTGACAAATTCCTCCAAAGGGACCATAGAGAAAAAATATCAATGCATAGTCAATAGTATTTTACTAAAAATACTCCTTTTTGGGAAAAAAGATTCATAGAAGCTTTTATGTGTTTCCTCTCAGACTTGAGAAATTTTAAATTTTCCATGTGCTCAAGGCCAGAGGGTAAGGACACAGTTTATAATACAGCTTGTACAGGTTGCTCTTGGGTGTGTGTGCTGTTATTGGAAAGTCAACATTTCTGATTTAAAAAGTTTTAAATCTTGTAAAAAACATTTGTTTCACTGCAGAATTGTTTATAAAAATTCATTGAAGCCAGGCGCAGGGGGCTCACGTCTGTAATCCTAACTACTCAGGAGGCTGAGATCTGACGATCATGGTTCAAAGCCAGCCCTGGCAGGAAACTGAGATTCTTATCTCCAGTATGCCACTAGAAAACTGGAAGTGTTGCTGTGGCTCAATCGGTAGAGGGCTCACCTTGAGCTGAAGAGCACACGGACAGCACCCAAGCCCAGAGTTCAAGCCCCAGGACCGAAAAAAAAAATTCATTGAAAATTGTGTGTCTGTTTCCTACTAGTCACAGCATTTGTACAGTGTTGCTTTTTAATATATTAAAAAAAGGAAAATGCCCAGGAGGAGGAAGAGAAGGAGTACCTGAGTAGCCAAGAAACTGATGACAATGATGGTAGTGATCCAAGCTCTCCCTGAAAACATCACCAGACAACACACTAAACTGTGGCTGGGTAAGAAGTGGTCCTAGTATCTCAGTAGTCCCAGGTCATTTCTGTCCTACAATGGCTAAAGCCGGTTCAGCCAGTTCAATGAATTGGTTACTGACATATCCTGAAGTAGAAGATCATGTCAGATGTAGGGAAAGAAGACACAGAAAAACAGCCTATAAAAACACATTAAAAACTCAGGCGAATGAGTACAATATCCTGGAAATAGGGAATATCAAAAAGATTCCATGGAGAAAAAGCACAAAGCAGATCAGGGGACCAAGATTAAGTCTCCATATACAGATACACAGCATGGCTGGGCATTTAGGTAAAAGGAAGACTAGATACTGCATGCTGACTCCTGTTTTTGTCTCCACTTGAGGTATAAGACAGATTGTAAGGAAGAGTTCTGGCAGGCCACGGGCACATACTGCTGGTCAATTTACTGAAAACCTTGTTCAAAAATCTAAAACCTCCCTATCTTGAAACTCCCTCTCAAAAGGTAGATGAACATTTTTATCCTGTACTCCAGGCTGCCCGTTCCCCTCAGGATAATTTAAGTCCTGAGGAGGAGGCCACCCTGGAAGAGGAGGCGGCCCAATATCGTCAGCCTGATTGGCCCCCCTTACTCAGTCAACCCCTACCTCAGCCTAAACACTCTACCCCAAATATTCCGCATCCCTCCTAAGCACCCCCTTCCTTTTGTGGCCCGGACCTTCAAGGGCCCACTGCTCCTCCAGATCCAGATGTTTATTCTTCCCCCCCTTTACCTAACCTGGCCCCTTTACGCGAGACCCTTCAACATAGGTGAGAACACCTTCAACTTTTAAAAGAATTGCGGTCCCTTGATTATGAACTCCCCACACTGGCCTTGGCCAATATGCCAAAACCGCCTAATAAAATTAAGGTTAGATCACACCATCAGTCAGTTCTCGCCTTTCCAGTAACTCGGAGCCAGACAGATAGGGCCTCAGAGGGTGCGGAGGACGAATCAGAAGAGGAGGAAAAGGAGGATGAGGAACAGGATACTGGGGATGAAGAGGAACAAGCCAGCCAGGGAAAAGGCAAACAAGAGTATAAGAAGCTTCGCCTCCGGTTTGTTGAAAAACTTAAAAATGCATGTGCCCAATATGGCCCGACTGCCCCTTATACATTAGCCTTGTTGGAGAACCAAAGTGCACGCTGGCTCACCCCTAATGATTGGAAGTTCCTGGCCCGCGCCACCCTTAGTGGGGGTGATTTTGTTTTATGGAATGCGGACTTTAAGGAACAATGTGGAGAGACCGCGCAAAAAAATTTGGCTAAAACATCTTCAAAAACCTGGACCTATACTAAACTTTTAGGTAATGCGCCCTTTGATACCAATGCTAAACAGGCGCGCTTTCCTACTGGACTTTTGGCACAAATTCAAAATGTTGGCCTTTATGCTTGGAAGCGTCTCCCTCAAAAGGGAGTGGCTACTACTTCCCTGGCAAAAGTTAGACAGGGGCCAGATGAACCCTACAGTGACTTTGTCTGGCGGCTTAACTTGGCCGCAGAAAGGCTTCTTGGGCGGAGTGAAAGTGCCTTTGTTAAGCATCTTGCCTTTGAAAATGCTAACCCTGCATGTCAAGATGTCCTCTGGCCACATAAAAACAAGGGTGACCTCTCTGAGTTCCTTAGGCTTTGTGCTGGAGTAGGAACCCTTCACACCATGGGGCTTGCCATAGGTGCTGCCTTTACCAAGGCATTTGAAAGTTCAGTCCCTGGCTCCTGTACTTGCTTTAATTGTAAACAGCCCGGTCACTTTGCATGTGAATGTCCCTTTGGCAAACAAAGCCAAGGGGCAATGCCCTCCCAAGCTACAGGTAGACCACTCCCTGCCACTCTTTGTCCCAAATGTGGTAAGGGCCTTCATTGGGCCAACGAATGTAGATCTCAAACAAATGCCCTTGTCAACCCATTCTCTCTCATTTTTCAGGAAACTTCCCTCGGGGCCAGCCCCTGGCCCCGACTATCCCCAAGACAAGCCCAGGGGCGATAGGGTTTGTCCCCTCCCAAACTCTCAGTCCAACACAAGCCCCCCACCTCTCTCAACAATTGCCTCCCCCCAGCGGGCAACCCCAGACATTGTAGGACTGGACCTCTGTGACGCCACTGACACAGTACTAGACTCTATACAAGGACCTCAAATAATAGCCACTGGGACCCCCTCCGTCTCATATGTATGCCCTTTTTCTTGGAAGAGCCTCTGCTACCTTACAAGGTGTCCAAGTTTTTCCTGGTATTATTGATAATGATTATACAGGAGAAATAAAAATTTGGCCACGGCCATTAATGGAATTGCAGTTATTCCAGCTGGAACTAGGCTTGCACAATTGGTACTGCTCCCATTAAATTCAGGGGGTTCTTCCATTGCTCAGACCACAGTGTGAGGAAGGGCTTTTTAGGGGTCTTCTGATGCGTATTGGGTTCAGCCTATCAGTCAAAAAAGACCCACCCTCACCCTGCGAATTGAAGGAAAGGAGCTTAAGGGAATTTTGGATACTGGTGCGGATGCCACAGTTATTTCCCAAAAATATTGGCCACCAAGTTGGCCCTTTACCTCGTCCCTAACTGACCTGAAAGGCATAGGGCAGTCAAAAAACCCTTTGGTCAGCTCCAGGGTTCTTAATTGAACTGACAAAGAGGGCAATTGGGGAACTGTTACTCCTTTTGTTGTTCCTAACCTCCCTGTTAACCTATGGGGCTGGGATATCTTGACCCAGATGGAAGTTATCCTTGCTAGTCCCAATTCTGTGGTTATACATCAAATGCTCCGTATGGATTTTGTCCCTGGTATGGGTCTTGGAAAATCAGGACAAGGAACCGTTGAGCCCATCCAAGCTACCCAAAAAACAGATAAACATGGGCTTGGGTATTCGGATTTTTAGTATCGGCACCTGACCCTCCTGTGCCCCATGCAGATAAAATCATTTGGGAATCCCAAACCCCTGTGTGGGTGGATCAGTGGCCCCTTACCCAAGAAAAATTGGAGACTGCCTCCATGTTAGTACAGGAACAGTTGGTGGCAGGCCATGTAGAGCCCTCTACTTCACCATGGAATACTCCTATTTTTGTTATTAAGAAAAAATCAGGCAAATGGTGCCTTTTACAAGATCTATGTGCCGTTAATAAAGCTATGCGCCCAATGGGAGCGCTACAGCCAGGCATTCCCAGGGACTATTATAAAATGGTTATTGATTTAATTGATTTAAAAGATTGTTTGTTTGTTTTTTTACCATTCCCCTACATCCTGAGGATAGATCCTATTTTGCCTTTAGCCTTCCTCGCATTAACTTTCAAGGCCCCATGCAAAGATTTCAATGGAAGGTACTCCCCCAAGGTATGGCTAATAGCCCTAGCCTTTGTCAAAAATATGTTGCCCAGGCAGTGGACCCTGTGAGAAAACGAAGGCAGTGCGTCTATATATTTCATTATATGGATGACTTGTTGATTGCTGCACCTGACACCCACGAACTTAGAAACTGCTATTTAGATCTTTATAAAACCCTTACTGCCCTGGGACTACAGGTTGCCCCCGATAAAGTTCAAACACAGGACCCCTATACTTATTTGGGTCTAGAACTCCAAAATAATCAAATTCGGGTTCCTCAAATTCAACTTCGTTTAGACCATCTTCACACCCTTAATGATTTTCAAAAGTTGCTTGGAGATATTCAATGGCTTAGGCCATACCTAAGGTTGCCCACCAGCGTGCTTTTGCCTCTTAATGAGATTTTAAAAGGGGATTCTGACCCCTCCTCTCCTCGCAAGCTTACTCCCAATGCACGAAATGCCTTAACCCAAGTTACTGAGGCCATCACCCAGCAGTTTGTTACACAGATTTCCTATAATCTTCCTCTGGTCTTAATTATTTTACATACCCCTCATACACCCACAGGATTGTTTTGGCAATGGATTCCCCACTCCAATAATAAGGGCAGCCCCCTGCTTTGGGTCCATTTACCCACCACATCCCCCAAGGTTATTGCTGTTTACCCTGCCCAGGTAGCTTCTATCATTATCAAAGGTTGCTTGCTTTCTTGACAATATTTCGGCAAGGACCCTGATACCATTTTAATTCCATACACCAAAGACCAGACTCAATTTTTACTTCAGACTGGGGATGAATGGGGCATCGCCCTGTCAGGATTTTTAGGACTAATTGACCATCATCTCCCCAATGATCCCCTTTTACACTTCGCCCAGCTACATCCATTTGTTTTTCCCACGGTTACTCAAAAGGCTCCCATTCCTCAAGCCCTCACTGTCTTTACAGATGGCTCAAGCAATGGCCGTGCGGCCTTTGTTCTTAACAACCATTCCACCACCTTTGATGCCCCTTACCAATCAGCCCAGCTTGTGGAGTTATTTGCTATAACACAGGTTTTTATGATGTTTTTTGATAAGCCTATTAATATTTATACAGATAGTGCTTACATCGCTCATTCTGTTCCCTTGCTAGAAATTTCACCCACTATTAAAGCTTCCTCCAATGCAGCATTTTTATTTACTCAGCTTCAACAGCTAATTCAGGCCAGGAGACATGCGTTTTTTCTGGGACACATTAGGGCACATTCTGATCTCCCTGGCCCTCTTAGACAGGGTAACGCTCAAGCTGATGTGGCCACTCGTTCCATTTTTCCAGTTTTTGTTGGGTCTGTCCAAAAGGCTACAGAATTACATAATCTCCATCATCTAAATTCCCAGAGTCTTCGATTGCTTTGTAAAATTGTTAGACAGCAAGCACGGGAGAGAGTAAAGGCATGCCCTGCCTGTGCTGTCTCTCTTCCTGTACAACACCTGGGTGTTAACCCCCGTGGACTGCTACCTAATCAAATCTGGCAAATGGATGTTACCCATTTTCCTGAATTTGGAAAAACAAGATATATACATGTCTCCATAGACACATTTAGCGGGTTCATTTTTGCTTCACCACACTCAGGAGAAACTGCCAAAGATGTTCTCTCTCACCTTGTTTTAGCCTTTTCTGTAATGGGAAAACCAGCCCACATAAAGACAGACAATGGCCCTGCCTATACCAGTGCCAAGTTTAAACAGTTTTGTGCTATTTTTCAGATTTGTCATACTACTGGGATTCCCTATAACCCCCAAGGTCAGGGCATCGTAGAACAAGCCCACCACACCCTAAAAACCTGGCTTACTCGCCTCAAAGCCTCTGCCTTTTCATTTTCCACTCCCAGGGATTGCCTTAGTCACACCTTGTTCGCCCTTACTTTTCTAACTCTGGACAATGAAGGCCACTCGGCAGCTGACAGGCATTGTCACCCATCTTCCAGTTCTGCTCACCCATCTGTCATGTGGCGAGACCCCCTTACAGGCAAATGGAAGGGCCCAGATCCTGCTCTTAGCTGGGGGCGAGGTTCAGCCTGTATTTTAGATCAAGAACAAGCGGCCCCAAGGTGGCTGCCAGAACGCTTGATAAAACAGGTAAATGGCTTACCACAACCCAGGGGAAACCTTCCCCCTGAGGATGATTCCTTTTCTCTTACAGATGCAGTTAGAACTCCAGATGTTTAATAAATTCAAACAGGAAGGTCCACAACAGATTGATCTCTTGGCTTCTAAGCCCATACAGGTTCATCACCATCGCCTTGATATGGCAGACAAAGGCATTAAGATCTAGGATTTATCCCAGGCTTTTAATTAGTGTTTTGCCATGAGCTTGTTCCAGTGGGAACCGCCTCTTTCGTTTTTCTTATTTAGAAACCCTTCTCCGTATTCATAACTCCTGACCATTCAACGGGCAAGACCTATTGCCATTAAGGGATAGGTTCGCCCCTCCTCCTATAGGCCCCTCCGCTTGGGGGAGGATGCACCTATGGGAGGAAGAAAAAATGTTCTAATCAAGGGTGCAGGTAAGACTGCAGGGGGATGGATCCGCGAGATCCCAAAACCCAAGACCACTGAGTGGCAAGCTCTGGTGCATGACGGTTGGCATGCATACCCACAAGTTGTCTCCTCAAAAAACATGCCAAGGCCTGTTAACTTCCCCACCCCGAGTGAGGACGCTCGCTCGGGAGCAGAGAAAAACCCTGGGCCCTTAGAGGAACAGAGCCTCTGTCACCCCCTTAAAAAGAGCAGCCAACAATTGATGGTCAATTTTCTAAATAAGGAGAAGATGTTGGGAGACAAAAGTTGAGTCTCTCAACATAATAGGCTTGACTCTCTCACTGGAACATCTTGAGGCTGAGTTTACAGAATCCGACCCTCATCCTGCCCTAAGTAAACATCCTGCAACTGCTAACGACCACCCTTTCCTCCTGCCCTAAGTAAACATCCTGCACTGCTATGGCCAATGAAAAGCTTCCTTAACGGCCAATGAAAAAGCTTCCTTATTCCAAGCATATAAATACCACTGTGTGAAAAATAAAAATTTGCAGCTTGATCAGAACCCTTGTCTTGCTGTCATTCTTTGTGTCTCTTGGCCTTTCATTCCTTCTCGCTTAGGTGCATTGCCCTCGCTGACGTCCTGCGGGTCGGGACATTGTTAGACATGAAGCTCTTAGAAATGGTCCCCATACAGCCTCCTCTGTTCTCTTTTGTGGTCAGTCATGGGGCTTGAACTCTGGGCCTGGGTCCTGTCCCTCAGCTCTTCAGCTCAAGGCCAATGCTTTACCATTTGAGCCACAGTGCCACAGACTCTGCTGTTCTATAGGAAAAGTGTGCTTGTCTCCCACACCAGAGATGCTTGAAAAGACATGTATTGTCAGGACAGTCTCCAGAGGGATAGGAATGGTGGATGAGGTGCTCCATGGCCAGACTTGGTTACACCACCTCTCTGACAGGAAGCCCACCATGACTGGTAAAAATTTGCACAGGGTCTGCGTGAGGGACTAGAAAAAAACCCTTCTTTCCAAGCTTGGTTTTTTCCACACATTGCAGAAAATGTAACCTTAACTGTATTTTGCCACTTTGAGACAGAATGATTCAATGCAATGGAAAGTTCTGGATAGGCAAGTCCCAGGCCAATTCCAATTATGAAAATGTAAACAAAGCCTTAAAAAGTTAAGCTAATTATGATGATATTATAAATGAAGTAATCCAGACCCAAAGAAACACAGGTCCATGGTTTCCCTTATTGGCAATAATTAGTATATGTCTAGGGTAATTTTATCAGATGAGCAGAATAGCTCAAAAGCTATGCACATATGACCATATAAGAAGATGCTAAGGGAAATAAAAACAAGGTATGGACACAAGAGGTTTTCTTTGTTCTTGCTTTTAATGTACTATGTGATTTCTTGTTTCTCTTGTCTGTTCTTCCCCCTATGGTATATCCATCCCCTGTTGTCACTGTATTTGATTTTGGTACCCAGGATTTTATATATGTTTATTTGAATAGGAAAGAGAAGTGAACAATACAGTCATGAGACAAAGGACCACGGGGGAACCAATGCAACAGTGACATACACATGACAAGATGCAATTTGAGGGGAGATTGGAAAGATAGGGAGAGTAGGAGAAAAGCAAGAGAAGGGGTAAGAAGTTCAACAAGAAATGTACTTATTACTTTACTTATGTTACTGTAACCCTTCTATACATCACCTTGACAATATTTTTAAAAAGCTGTGGTGCTGGGAAAGCTGGATAGCAATATGTAGAAGACTGAAGGTAGAGCCTTCTCATCCCCCCACCCCCCCCACAAGCTATTTAAAGTAGATCACAGATTTTATGGTGAAGACCTGAAACTGCTAGGGGAAATTCAACACACACAGAGAGACAATTGTCACACTCAAGAGCCAACACACAGAATGGGAGGAAAACCTTTGGCTATCAATCTTTTAGCTGATGAATATCTGGCAGATTATATAAATAGTCCTTAAAACTTACAAACACCCATAATGCCCTAATAGTGATCTACTCCAAAGTTTATGGATATCACCAGAAGATTCTGGGACATGATTGTCCTCAGCAATCACAGGAAGAAATCCCACATGCCTGTAAAAGAGAAAGCATGAAAATTTCCTGCCACATATCCAAACTACACTCAAGATCAGTTCACAGACCTTTAGTGTGGGTATTTGCTAGAATGGAAGAAACTCAATAATCTTGAGATACCTGTGAATGCAGGTCTCAGTTACTTACGTTTAGCTCACAGTAGGCTTAAGACGAAGGATATTGTCATTTCAAGGGTGGAAATCTCCCTCAAAAACATTTTGAATCTTAACCAACTGTACCCAAGGACATGTGTGTAAAGACTGTGTATTTACAGAAGTAATTCAAGTTAAACTGAGGTCATTATGATCACCTATAATCTAATGGAACCAGAGAGGGCCTCACCATGACCAGAGCAATCTTGAGGAAAAAGTATAAAGCTAGAGCTATGTTTGACCTCAGAATATCCTACAAAGCTGTTGGAACCCAAACAGCATGGTGCTTGGATAAGAACAGCAAAACAGGACAGAAACCAGAAACAAACCAGTATTTTTTAGGCAACTGATTTTCAAAAGCCCAAAGAACACAACAGACAGAAGGTCCTTATCAATAAATCATGCTGGGAAAACTCGATAGTCATACTTGGAAGCTAGACCTCTAACTCATACACAAAATCAACTCAAAATATAAGACTTCAAAGCAAAATCCAAACATTGGACTCAAAACAATGAGAATCCTACAAGGTGAGTCATCCTTCTCCAAATGCCTTTGGTCAGAAACGTTTTGGATGACAGATCATGGGGATGTATTGGAAATGACCAAATTTAAAGAGGGAACCATGAAATTGCTATATTTTGCATATGTGTACCTTACACAGACCTGAACTCATTTGTACAGTTTGGTATGCCTTCCTTTTGACTACAACCTGTCACCTATGGTCAAGTAGAATTTTCCATTTCTGGCATTGTGTGAGCATTTAGGAGCATTTTGAATTTTCTGAATTAGACCTCAGGGAATATTGTATATCATAGGTCTGAGCAAGGATTTTGAAAACTAAGATGTCCAGAGCAAAAACAAATGAATGGGGCTACATCAAATTAAAACATTTATGCATGGCAAAAGAAACAGCCTAAGAATCCTAGAGAGTGGAAGAAGACATGTGTAAACAAGCTGATGAGGGCATAATATGCTGAAATTATATATTCAGTATCAAGAGAATATATAATTGCAAGTGAAAAAAGACCTGAATAGATAGTGCAAGAAATCTGCAAATTACCTAGCAGGCCTATGAAAAATATTGCTAGTTAGGATTATATAACTCAGAAAGCCTCAATAGATATCACCCCTCCCCAATTAGAAGTCTGCTTAAGTTTAAAGTTTTGAAGAACATTACATTAATGGTACAGTAGGACAACCCTTATGGAAAACTGGAAGTATGCTTAAAATTTATAGACATGAGCTAGGAATGCAGTTTAGTGGTAAAGTGTTTGCCTAGCATGCATGAAAGCCTGGGTTCCATTCCTCAGTACCACATAAACAGAAAAAGCCAGAAGTTGTACTGTGGTGCAAAGTGGTAAAGTGCTAGTTTTGAGCAGAAGCAGCTCAGGTAGAGTACCCAGGACTGCCCGGAGGACTTCCCAAGGTCAGGCAAAATATAATAAATTGAAAGACACAATTACCATGGGATCCACTACTGGGTATATAGCAGAGATCAAAGTCCTGTCTGCACAGCTGGGTTACTGCTGCATTACTCAAAGTAATTTGAATAACTCACAAGATATAGATTCACCCTAAGATAAATGGATAAATATAGTTTGCCTACACAGTGGAATACTACTCAAGCATAATCAAATGCTATCATTTATGGCAATATGCATGAACCTGGAACAGTGCAGTGCTGAGGTACAGAACAATAATCTATGGTCTCCATGTTGAAGCATCTCACCTTGGGAGAATAGTAGTCAGAGGCTGGGAAGATAGGATAAGGAAGACTGGCCAAAAAGTACCAGCTCAATACAATGGATAAATTCTAGTGTTTGATGCCCAGGAGAGAGACTATTATATATTAAATATTTCAAAAATCTAGGAGGAGATTTCCACTGTTTTTCCACAAAGAACTGTAAAGTATGTGAGATGATAGCATTCAAATATGATACTATGCATAGAAGTATCAAACTCTTCCCCATAGATAGGCATGTATGTCAGTGAAAAGACCAGAGTAGTAATTCAAGGAAACATTTTAACAGAAATAACATCCAACTAGGGTTCATCATTTTGCATCAGTATGCCATTGAGTTCATTTCAAGGTATACTTTACTTCATTCCATCTTAAGCCTCTCTGCTGAGAGGCCTCCATGACAGTATCTGACTCCAGGGACTGCTCTATGAATCTTCCTTTGCCCCAGGTGAGGACAGTTGCCAGCTATGTACAAGGCTGGCCATCTTATCCTGGACAACCATCAGAAGTACAAGGATAAAGAATCAGAGTCTAAGGGATTCTGAATTATTCATAGGGTAGGAAGGGGAACCCACCTATAAAATGGGACCAGAGACATGAATGACCTTCACACTGGATATTCAGCCTCCAGAGGAGCCTAGGCCCCATTATTAGCCAAGAACCTACAACATGCCTATACATTCCTATAAAAATAGAAATAGACCTATCAACTGGCAACTTGAGAGCCTGGTAGAACCAAAGAATGTGACAAGTCTTACCTGCCACATGAGAACAGTGCTTTACCACCCTATAAGGAAATGAGAGCCATCAGGCTTGGAGAAGGACCCAAACAGACTGGAGACTCCCAGTTACAACCAGATGCTGCTCACACTTAATCCCAGGGCATTTCAATTCCTTCACTACGCCAATTACACAGACAGATTTGAGTTTCTACTGTCCCTTTGTCAGTTACTCCTTGCAAAAACTGGTACCATGGTGTCACCCAGCAAACCCTTGATCAGAATCTCAGGAATCAAACCTAAGAATAGCACTCACAAATCTCAGATGTCCTTGTACAATTTCTATGTGTGGAAACACAGCTATTACCAAAAGCTCATTTCCAGAGGTCAGGGGCATCAGATTAAAGGCAGAGGATATTTCACTGAAAAGGTATTGGGCCCTAGGTATAGCAAGGAGCTTCCAAACTTCATGACTCCACTTCT
This sequence comes from Dipodomys ordii, assembly GCF_000151885.1. Taxonomy (NCBI): domain Eukaryota; kingdom Metazoa; phylum Chordata; class Mammalia; order Rodentia; family Heteromyidae; genus Dipodomys; species Dipodomys ordii. The sequence continues at coordinate 1,065,733 of NW_012267475.1, forward strand.
GTTATGGTAGCTGCCTCCAAAACTGTTAAGGGCAATAGCTCTCCAAGGTTGAAGATACCAGTAACAGGCCACACAGCAGGAAACACTCTTAAAGTTTTACAGAGAATCAACTCAAGGCCCCAGATCAATGAGATTTACCATGAACTGTTATAGCATCTGGGTATAATAATCCATAAGAAAAAGTAGTAATTGAGCAAAGTAGTTACACTAGGTCCCAAGAAGCTGGACTAAGAAAGCCTGGCAAGTCATCAAATGCCACTGATTGGGACCACACTGACACTCTGTCTATGATCCCTAGGTAATCAGAATGGAGGTCCTAGCTATGAGCATGGGCCCTACAGGCTCACCCTGTGTTTCCCAGATCACCACCAGCCTCAGAGGGGACACTTCCAGAGCCAAGTCCCAACATCACCTAGCTTGATGGGGACACAGCCAGCTACCTTTGCTGATCACCTTTCTAATCATGAATAGTAATCACAGACAACAGAAAATTCTTCCAATTCCTATACCACCAAGTCTCAGATGTAACTAGGAATATAAACTGGAGTTTTTGAGAGATATACCTGGCCAATGGACATAACCCATCTAACAACCAGATCCAGGATTAAACCCAAATAAAGCAAGAGGTGAGCAAGATGTGAGCAGCCGTTTACATCATCTTTTCTATTCTGGACACAGACTGTGGAGACCAAATTGACTAATGAAGCCAACAGCTAGATGGAGGGAATCTTATTACCTGTCATATCTGAAAGTGACTATAGGCCCTTAAAGGGACATAAACTTATTAGTCCATTCCAAGATGTAATTCCAAATCAATCAGGATTGGGCCTACAAGCTAGACAGAAAGGATGGGGGCATGGACCAATGAATAAAACTCAAGGTAAAGGGTGGGAAGGACTCCACCCTTTGAAATATAGGCTAGAAGAGCACCTGCCCATAGACACCATGTCTCATAGAAGAGAGAAACAGGTGGCCTGGAAACCCAAGGCCCATACTCATGGTGATTTCATAGTCAAAGGGAAGTCTGAAGGATGATGCATAAGGAACAGTAGACTAGACACTGAAGCAAGAGAAACTCTATGTCATAGACCATGTGGAGCAAACACAGTCACTCATTCAGCAAGACCACACTTTGAATACTGAAGGAAGAGAAATTCTAGGCCATAGACAATGTGGAGTAAACATGGTCACTCATGCAGAAAGACCACACTTTGTATGCTTGATATATATTACCAAACACCAGAACCCTGAAGAGTGGGCATGGGCCTGGCCAATGACCCAGCACATGCAGGCTCTTTGTCTTGCAGAGGCTACAAAAATATTTTGATTCCAGAGAGAACCTTGGCTACCCAGGAGTTGGCAGAAGTGTGTCTTACTCAAAGCTATCCTCATCTGAGTGAAGGCTAAAGGCCATTTCCTTTTCAAAGTGAAGCTAAGCATTGTTAGAAAAGAACAAAGTCCAAGGAGGAGAGAGAAGGACCATTACTATCTCATAGTCATGAAGCTCTCAGCTGAAGAACACCTGCCCACAGGGGAGGTATGGGTCACAAACTAACTCTGAGCCCACATAGGATAGACAAATCTCATGTTACTAAGCAAACAGTAGAGAGAGACCAGTCCAGAGACAGAGCTCAAACTGTCCCAGCCAGGCAAAAACCCTCCCTGGAAGGAGACTCATGCTGAGGCCAACAGCTGACAGACCCATCCAGGCCATGCCATTCCATACCAATACCAAGGACAATAGCAATTTCATGATAAGAGAGGGGTCCTAGAAGAACAAACTCCAGCAACCAAGACCCAGCAAGGAGCAAGGGCCTAAGCTGCATGACCAACCATAAGAGAACAAGTCCATAGCAAGATGATTTTACCTGCCTTTTCATTAAGAACAAGAATCAGAGAAAGATGCTGCATGAGCTACCCCTCACCACTGAGGCAAGAAGAAAAACACAGGGGGAGGGGTCTTGAGAATCACCTCATACCTACTCCTGCTCAAGCTTCTGTAAGACTCTACCCCAATCTGGCCATTACCTCGCAGGAATATGTACCCCATCTGACTGGGAAGTCTCCAGCAAAGAATCCAAAGGAATTCATGATATACACAAAATAGGCAATACAAGTGCTTGGAAAATAATTCTTGACTCTTCTGCCCACAAGAAACTAACAAATTTTCTGTCCTCATGAACAACACCTGCCATAGCAGAACCCAAAGGGAACAATGTCCTTTAGCCAATCATATACATCAGTATCACAAGCAGCTCAGCTTCTCAGCAGATCAGGTAGACCCATGAGATCAATGAAGGCTTAAAGTACTTGAGGCAGTGACCACTTGTTGCTTGTTTAAACTAAACCTAAGATCAGCAAATTCTGTCAAGCAGAGCAATAGGTGGTGGTAATCCAAACACCTGGTTGGTTGTGTGCTTACATAAGCCCTGAAAATATTTAGGTTGGGACTTTCTTCCTAGGCTCCACTGTGTCAGAGTGTAGCACAAGGCCCAAGTTACAGCTCGAATAAATAAAACCTTAGTACAGCTGTAAAGTCTGACTCTCGGTGGTCTTCATGGTGGGGGTCCTGTGACCTGGGCACAACAATCAATGCACATCCTCAGGACAGGCTGGATAGTTCAGAGGCCATCTATTGTACAGACACCAATGCCTCTGCTGTTTGTTCCACCAAGACATGGACAGAGTCTTTGCAGGGGTTCAAGCTGAACATCCTCGTGTTTAAGGTAGATATCTAAGCAACAACCAGCACAACTTCCTAATGGCCAAGCTATTCTTACCAAGACCAAGGCACCATAGTGGGAGGAAAAGAAATTGAAGAGTATGTCTCTGCACCTTATATTCATATACTCTTTTGTACAATGGAAACTTCTTTGTACAACTACTTAAAGATAATAATAATATTGTAAAAATAGAGTATGTGTCTGAAAAATTCTCAATTTTCATCTGAGACAGCTAGGCTCACAAAGAAACTAGTGCAGCTTTGTTGTCTGCTTCACTCCAAAATGCTATTGCCCACATGGGCAGGAATTGGGGACATACAAAGACAAGGGCAGCCTTGTTTGCTCTGCCTCTATTAAGCACCACTGGCTGGGTTCCAGTCTTCAATGGGAAACGAAGAAATATGACCTACCTAGTTTCAGTTAGTGGTCTGAAACATGCATTCCCCACATGCCAGGTTTCCAGTTTATGTGTGGGTTCTGTCCATACCAGCAATAATGCACACTTGTGCATTAGTTAATGCACACTTGTGGCTGTCTGAGAGCCCAGGGAATCACTAGAAAAGGAACATGTGCTCAGTTTTAACCCCGTCACTACTGGAAAAGAAGTTCCTTTAACACATGTTTCAAGAACTTGAAAGTTAAAGGCACAAGACAGCATGGAAAAAACAACCTTCAAGAAACCTCCTACTGGTGACTTGTTTATCTGCTGCCATGGCACAAAGGTGAGCAGCAGATGGCATGGTCTCTGGGACTGAGATTTCAAGGGCCTCAAGAGGGAGCACTGCTTTGTGAGCTGCAATGTAGGAGTGGATAAATAGAGAACTCTCAAACTGCACTCACCCATTCTGTCCCATGGACTAATTAAAATAGCGACACCTTAACTGCTCCTCTGAAACAGGAACCAAGACCAGGTTCCTCAACAGACACTCGTTATCATCAATGCTTTAGCAGAATAAGTTTCATTTCATTTCCATCCTTGGAAATTTTGCTTCCAGGGTCTGTTCAGGGGATGGATTCCAGTTTAAAATTAGAAATTGGGCAAGTATATGTATTCATCTCTCAGTGCTTGGTACTCAGTATTAACAGTCCCATACTGGCTAGATCTAGGATGGAGACAGGTGGTTGTCTCCCAGGTCATGCATACCCTATTAATGTGACTTGCAATTCAACTTTAAAGTCAAATCAACTCTCTGGAGATTTCAAAATTACATTTGATAATATTTAAGATTTGAGCAATTGGCTTAGAAGACAAACTACAAGGAGGATAAGCATTGTGTGTTTGACATCATTCTTGCTAATATAACCTATTGTTATCAACACTAGCAATTTGAAAGACCCAACCTCAGTGGCTGAGAGGTTACTCTCACCTCACAGAATACAATCATTCCCTTCTATGGTTCAGAGATCAGCCACCTTCCTTCCACATTGGGGCTTTGACTTCTTGGTCCTCCAGTTTTGTTATAGACCCAAAAGAAGACAGGTAAGTATTTCATGTCCTGGTCTACTGCTTAGAACACGGTATGCCACCACAGTCTAGCCCGTGACCAAAGCGAGAAGACTTGCAGTCTTGGGAGGACCAGCATCTTCTTGAGGATGAGAAGAACCACTTCTCTGCATCACTTTCCCTAGGATCATCATCTTACTGGCACTGCAGAAGTTATATTTTTGACTTTTTAAAATGTCTGAAGTGGTTTCAGTGTTGCAAGTACTCTTATTAATGGCTCCTAATGACACTCCCAGATGACCCAGACAAGGTAAGACTAACTCACTCTGCAGGTTCTTGTATTAGCACTCAAGTATCCCTTGAAGTCACATAAGCATTCACAGGAATGATCATTGTTACAGAATTGCTGTCTCCAAGACATCTGCTGTATGCATAGGTGACCAAGGTGAATACAGTGTTTCATAGGCTGTATCATTATGTAAAACCTAGTCACT
>NW_012267475.1:1077488-1077806 GCF_000151885.1 Dipodomys ordii
GATCTTGGCCTTGAAAAATCAGCACAATTAGCCAGCATGGATGTGCTTCAGAACTGTAACAAGGTAGGAATGATAGATCTGCCCAGGAGAACAGCCCCCACCATCCCCGTAGCTTCTCTTCCTCAGAAGGACCCCACCACAGCTTGACCCAAAATCACCTCTGTAGCCCAGCCATGCCCTCATCTGATGGACCTGCCTTCAAGCCTTGCTACCTGGCCCTGATCCTCCCAGCCACGACCTCATTTGCCCAGCCAGGCCCTCAACCCTCCTTGTCTTGTCTTCAGCTGCCCAGCCAGGCCCTCATGTACTCAGTCCTGC
>NW_012267475.1:1077856-1080179 GCF_000151885.1 Dipodomys ordii
ATTCTTGATTGGCTTCAATTGAGAAGAGCTTCTGAAGGTATGGAGATCTCAGGTGTACAGTTTCCTGATGATTCCCACTAGCTACACAAGGTTGGGAATCAGAGAAGCCTGACCTAGAGACCAGAGGGAAGGATCAGCTTTCCTGGTCATAGTCAAATTACTTAAACTTTTTCTTTCTCAAAATGGATTATCTTCCTTAGATATTCTTCTTAGACATATGCTATGCCAACAAGCTGACAAATGCCTCACACAGACTCATCAAGAGCTTTTCCTTTCTCCCATTTTTTTTCTGGGGATCAAGTCTTTCTCAAAGCCCTTAATACATCTGATTTACATCTTAGCTGGACAGGGGCTCACCAGGTCCTGCTGACCACTCCCACCCCCGTGTAGCTCAGTGGACAGCCACAGTGGTTTCATCTGTCAAGAGTGAAAAAGGTTTATGCTCCAGTTCCTCCTAGACTGACACTGACTACAAGGTACACCTGCTTCTCTCAGGCCTACTAAGGTAAAGCTGTCTTCATCCCTGAAGATAAGATTAACACTGAGCAGACTGCCCTCTTCTGTAATCCTTTCCATTTCTTTTGTCATCTCCAAGTTGTTTTTCTCACTTCTTCCCTGAATGGATGGTTGCCCTTCCGTGTGACTTTTGTGTGCCCTCTAATAACTTCTTTAATGGCTTTATTCTTAATGTTCAGCCCCTGCCTCCCAAGACCACTTTCCTTAGATGCATAAGCCTAGTCACAACCAAGGAAGTATTACTACTGATCTTGGCCTTGAAAAATCAGCACAATTAGCCAGCATGGATGTGCTTCAGAACTGTAACAAGGTAGGAATGATAGATCTGCCCAGGAGAACAGCTCCCACCATCCCCTTAGCTTATCTTCCTCAGAAGGACACCACCACAGCCTGTCCCAAAATCACCTCTGTGGCCTCGCCATGCCCTCATCTGATGGGCCCGCTTTCAAGCCTTGCTACCTGGCCCCGATCCTCCCAGCCAGACCCTCATTTGCCCAGCCAGGCCCTCAACCCTCCTTGTCTTGTCTTCAGCTGCCCAGCCAGGCCCTCATGTACTCAGTCCTGCCTCCTTCCAACAGTGAGAGGCTCCCTAGGCTCTGTGGTCATTTCTGCATTGCTGTGGCCCATACCTCCTTGTCCTTCCCTATATAATCCCTCTCCCCTGTCCTAAACCTTCATTCTCTGCCCATCTCCATCTCCAGCAGGCCAGTAAGCTGGTCTTTCTCCTGAAAAATCTCTTTCAGAAGAAGTCTGGTGCTCGCTGTTTTAATTCAAATTGGTGGTGTGCAGGACTCATGGAGAGTGAAAACTTTAGAAGAAATTCTCCAAGAAAAGAAGAGAAGGAGAAACCAAGAGGAGAGAGTGGAGATGGAACGCTTAAAATGTTCTGATGACAGGGATTCCAATCAGGACTCCGCTGAACAAGGGGAGCAGAGAGATCCCCGAATGGAGATCACAATCAGAAACTCACCCTACACAAGAGAGGACTCGATGGAAGGCAGGGGAGAAGAAGAGGAGTCTCTGGCCATCCATCCCTCACAGCAGATGTCTCAGCGAGCAAAGGCCCATGGCAGCAAAGAGAAGAGAAAAGAGAAGTACAGACATGGCAGCCACTCAGCCACGTCTTGGAGATGCCTCCAAGACATCTGCTGTGTGCTTAGCTGACCGAGGTGAACACAGTACTCCATAGGCTGTATCATTACATAAAAACTACTCACTTTGAACCTGAGTCATGGGTCGAGAAAGTATGAGCCTCAAATTTTTTTTGCCATTTATATTGGCTTTTAAATTCATTGTATTCCGTTGAGATATATTGCATGCTTTCCAATTTGCAGAATCTAGACCTAAAAATACTTACATATGTATATATATACACATTATCGAAAGACACAAATACCTACATATGTATATATATATAAATACAACATACATAGGACATTTCTGGAAATTAGACTGAAGACTTCTGTTTGCTCATTTAATACTAGGACATGATAGCAAATGAAATATGCTCACAAGTCTTTTCCTGTGCTCCCTTGTGAATCTCTAAGAAGAATCCAGATCATATCCTCTGCTGTTCATTAGGGGCCATAACCACTCTCAGGTTTTCTCAAAACCTTTAATGCATCTGTTGTTTTTCTTGTTGCTATTACCTGGAGTTCATGTTAATAAATAATTATTTTGTATGATCAGACTACGTAGGCATTGCACCTTTGCGTTCATCTCCTAAAAATATCCTCCTTTGGTCTCACTCTGTGTGAATGCCTATAGTCTTATATCATTCTGGACTGGGTTTCAAACTCAGAACCTC
>NW_012267475.1:1087402-1089711 GCF_000151885.1 Dipodomys ordii
CTCTAGCCCAAGCTGGAGGTAGCTTGGTACAGCAGAGGAGAAAGGACCAAGACGAATTCAACTCCTGCCCCTCCCCAAATAGATTAGGCCCTAGCTTGCTTCATACTGGCAGAAACCACTACCTCCAGTGACTTTTTTCCTTTAAGATAATAAAGTCAGAGAGCTATGAGCCAAGGAAAAACAGGTGAGAAATCCCCACATCAATCCTTGATAAGGAAGCTCCTTTACCCACTTCACCATCCCTGTAATCACCACATCCAAAACCAGTGAGTTCTTATAAACGTCATGCTGGTCTCCTGTGACCCTCTGCCTGCTAACAAAGGGAGATTCTGCACAAGAAGACATTTGACCTGTTTTCAGGATGCTCTGTCCCAAGACTCATCCTTCTCTATTTCTGTTCCCTGAGGATGGAGACTGAATGCTTCAAGGGCTGAGGTCTGGCCCTCCTCATAGATGTGGTTGGACCAGACAAAAGCTCTCCATGAGAAATGAACTCAAACCAAAGTGGAACATTCTCCTTCAGAATAGCTACTAGATCACCTGTCAGAGGTTAAGCATTTAAGATAGGCCCAGGGGCTCAAGGCTATAAGTCAATAATAAATGAGGCCTGAAAAACCATTCAAATATTGTATGTAAAGGCTCGGCAAGCAGAATTGTTTCAACTGAAAAACAAGTGAGCTTCCCTGAAATCTGGATTGACCAAAAATAAAATCATCTCCAGATACTTGAAATGAGAGGAGGGGAAGAGAGGGAGGTATGTCGGATTGGAATATTCTAAGTTTGAGAGTGTAGAGAATACAAGGGTGCACAGCTCAGGCCCAGCTATTTGGCTCTGGCATGTATTTTACTGAAAAGGAAGATCAGAGTTGGGAAAGCAGGTGACTGACATCAGCAGGCGCTTGGAGAGTGGGACACCAGGCTCTTTGCAGACGGCACCTTTCCAGAGAACCACCAATTCCTTGCTGTCAAAAACATACAGGAAGTTGCTTCAGTCTGGGAATGTTACTTCCTGAGACCATAGAGAAAAGAGTGGACTGGGACAAGTCCCATAGCTCCCGGAGCAGCGCAGCCTAGCCCACAAGCCCCAGGGCAGCCCACCTGGACTCTCCACCCCCACTGAGAGCAGGCACTTTGCAAACACCTGATTTCATTTACCCAGCTGCCTACACTTGGCTTGCTGCTAGCCTTACTCAGCCCTCTTGGGAACAGGGCCTCACCCATTCACCCTGCCCTTGGTTTCTTGTTTAAGAGAAGCCTCAACTTTGTCACCATTTTCAGTCATCTCCACACCACGGCCTGACTGAAGAGGGAGGCATCAACATCTTCCACCTGAGCTAGGGTTAGGCCCTTCTGGTTCTTCCCTCTCCTTGGTCCGACATCTGAAGCCATTTGTGCTTTCCTTCCCTGAGATCACAGCCAGTATATGGTCTCCCCTAAGAGCTAGAAACCTGTCATGCTACAGTAGAGAACTCAAGGCCAAAGTGGGGCCCTGCCCATGCTTGTATCAAGAGACCTGTCATGAGCTCCAGTTACTCCACTTCTGAGATCCAGCTTGGGTGCATTACCCCCCTCTTGCTCCCTTATCCAGGGAACCCTTCAATTTCTGGGTTCTGGCCTTCTTCCTGTCATTGCTGGGCAGTGGCTCACATATGGCAGATAAGATAGGAGTCACAGACAGCTCCGGTTGTTCACACTCAAGCCTTGTGCTCAGAGTACCTCCCTGAGCTACCAAGCAAGTCAGACTCCAGCACCAGAGCTGGATGGCCACGAGGCTTTAGAAGCAAACAAGGTTATTCTTGGCATCTAACAGCCAGCTTCCTGATGAGTCAAGCCTCTGGTTTTGAGCCAGCCCTTTTAGAAAACAAACAAAAAACCCTCTTGGTTAGAGGTCCAAAGTACCCCAGCATGGGCTAGGAGAGGCCTTTCCCGGGGTCCTGCCTATGACATTGCCTCCGTAACTGGGGTTGCATTCAGCCCTTCTGGGAGCCAGACAGGGTTAAAGGACCACTCTTCAGTAACTGAGGCCAACACTGTTTCTTCCATCCAACCTCCCAAGCCCTAAAGTTCACCAGGCAGACCAGACAGCCCCAGAAAGCCCCTTGTCTCATTGCCCGGTGTCAGATCTGAACAGAACCAGTGGTAGAAGCACCTCCCTGGCTCCCTTTCCAGCCAACCCAGTAGCCAACATTACTTTTCTTCAGACCAGAAGCTGGTAGAATTCCAACTTCCTTCTCCCTCCTCTTCTTTCACCTTTTACCAGTGGGAGCCTACACTCCACCTCACACTCTGGAAATTTCTTGACCCCCCCC
>NW_012267476.1:0-12362 GCF_000151885.1 Dipodomys ordii
ATGCTCTCCAATATGCACAACAGAGGGGAATAGTTGGGGTCACACTGATACTAGATATCTGGGAACACAGTGGGGACAGAAGACTCAACCCTTCTTCCCTAAATGATCAAGAACTCCAGCAAAGGAACTGCCACATCTGTTCCTTCACAGTAGGCTATTTCCAGCTGAAAATCACCATACCTACTCACAATGAAGGGGAATATATGGCTACTGCACAACTCTGACCACTCTAGGAATAGCTGAATCTCTTTCCTTCTTTCTTTCTTTATTTCTTTCTTTGTTTTTCTTTTTCTTTCTTTCTTTCTTTCTTTTTCTTTCTTTCTTTCTTTCTTTTCTCTCTCTCTTTCTTCCTTTCTTTCTTCTTCCTTCCTTCCTTTTCTTTTAATTTAATTTATTTTTATTTGTGAACATACTGTACAGAGGAGTTACAATTACATGGGTAGCATAATGTGTACATTTCTTACCAAGCATTGCAGCCTCCTCCTTTGTTTACCCTTCACATCCCTTCCCAGCCTCCCCCCTCCCCCCCCAATCCCAATCCTTCCCCTTCCCCCCATTTCCCCCCCCCCCATTTGTTAGGAAATGGAAAAACTTGGAAAAAATTATATTAAGTGAAGTAAGCCAGGCCCAAAGAAACATAGGTCCCATGGTTTCTCTTATTTGTAATATCTAGTATATGTATGAATCAAGCGGAAAAGGTCAGATAATGTGATGTCAGGAAAATGAACCGTTAGATGTGTATTTTAATGTCTTTTTCTTTCATGCATGTGTTTCTAATGCATTTATAAGATTATCTCTTTGTTGCTTTGTATGTCCCTCCCCCACAGTATAACCCCTGCTTTCACTATATTTGATGTCAGTATAACTTATGGAGGAGATGGGGAAAAACCAGTTGTTTAAGGATACAGGTGGACCTGTTACAACAATGAGAAGTACAAGTTGTCATGTCCTTTTCTTTCTTTTTCCCTCTTTCTCTATTTCCCTCTTTCTTTCTTTCCCTCTTTTTCTTTCTTTCTTTTCTTTCTCTCTCTCTCTTTCTTTTTTCTCTCTCTCTCTTTCTTTCTTTCTTTCCTTCTGTCTTTCTTCCTTTGTTTTTGCCAATCTTGGGGCTTGAACTCAGGGCTTGGGACAATGACCCTGAGTTTCTGCTCAAGGCTAGCATTCTACCACTTGAGCTACAGTGCCACTTCTGGCTTTTTCTGTTTATGTGATACTGAGGAAAAGGGCTTCTTGCATGCTAGGCAAACACTCTACCACTAAGCCACATTCCCTAGCTGAGGTACTTTCTATATCCACTCATGTGCAATATATTCTGAAGATTAACAGTCCTCGGAGGACTCCCAGTCTATATGGGTTAGGAGGGCAAACTGAAAAGGATAACATGAAATAATGATGTCAGGAGCCACAGAGCTCTAGAGTAGAGTGACCATATCCCAGGTGGTCAGGAATTGATTCTTCCTGGGCCTGATTTGACTTATATGTTGAATATCTCTAATCTAACATACTTAAAGCCAGTATTACTCTGCATTTCAGATGGTTTCAATATTTTAGAATATCTGTATGTGTATGCATATGCAACATACATACAGACAGACAGACATGCATCAGTATATGTGTGTGTATCATGAAATGACATGGGAATAGGACCCAAGTATAAACACAAAATGCATTTTGTGAGCTTTTTCATAAGTGGTATCATAATGGTGCTTAAAAAGTTTCAAGTGTTGGAACATTTTGTATCATATAGTTTTAGAGATACTCAGTTTGAATTCTTACCCTAGGTCCAGTTGAAGAAAGTAAGGATGAGATGTTCAGCCACCCACTGAAGGTCACAATACTAGTTCTTCAGTGACTACTTTTCACCTAGGTCAGTTAAAGTATAAAGGTACTTATACTATTAATTAGGTTAGTCTCTCACCTGTGTTAATTGGCATATAGCATTTTACATTTACCTGTGATTCTCCTTACCTTTAAATTCTCACATCTACTACATATTATACATAGTCTGAGAGCACAGGACTATCCTTTGGAGAAAGTAAACATTCCCTGCAATGCATGACTGTTTCTCCAGTCCAGAACTGAAGCCCAGATGCTTGAGGTTATTTCCCACCTACATCCTCCATTAAAAGAAAAATGGACTACTGCCAGGTACTAGTGGCTCATCCCTGTAATACTAGCTACTCCGGAGGCTGAGATCTGAGGACTGTGGTTCAAAGCAAGCCTGCAAAGGAAATTCCATGAGACTCTATCTCCAATCAACAAACCCCTCAGAAAAAGCTAGAAGTGGTGCTGTGGCTCAAGTGTTAGAGCACTAGCCCTAAGCAGAAGAATTCAGGGGTGGCGCCCACGTCCTGAGTTTAAGCCCTAGGACTGGCAGCAAAAGAAAATGAAGGAAGAATGGAAGGAAGGAAGGAAGGAAGAAAGAAAGGGAGGGAGGGAGGGAGGTGAAAGAAAAGAAAAGAAGGAAGAAAAGGGAGGAAGAAGGAAGAAGTTAATTATGTATTGCCCTGACACCACCTGATTGCAGCATTCCACTTAGGACTTGGAATGAGGATGATGGAATCTAAGGATGAAACAATTCTCCTGGTGCCATGGTGACCACAGATATGTTTGAGGTGTTGAAGGAGTAGGGTTGCATATGGGGGAGTACCGGCAAGGTGTGCCTATTAACACCTCTGAGCCAGAAAAACACTTGGATGATGTTCTACTGGGTACTCAACGCATTTTGTTTGAGAGCCAGTGGCTACAGGAGCCTGATATCCAGAGCCCTGACATAGTGGTAGATCTCCAAGATAGAGTAGCAGCTATTGCCACTGAAAAGATGGTTCCTGAGGAGCTGCTACCAGAGGTCCGGGACCTAATGAAGCCTCTGGAGCAGGATGTGTATGAAGGCTCTGGAGCAGGATGTGTAATCTGCTTCTACATTAGAGGGGGCAAAGAACAGGTCAGATAGAATTCTATGCCAATAACATGCTTTTTTTCAAATTTAAGCAAGAAAGAAATCAGCAGAAAATGCTCCCAATTAGGACTTATCTAGAGGATATTAAGTTTGAAAAGCTGTTTGAGAAATAAATACTAATAAGAATCTTCCCTCTGTGGGTCTGACTGTAAATTCCCCAGAGGGTCAAATCTGGAATGACAAAAGATTTAAAATTAAGAGTAGCTGAAACAAAGGAGGAGGCAACAATGCTTGATAAGAAATGTACTCATTATCTTGCTCATGTAATTGTAACCCTTCTGTATGGTATTTTCACAATAACAAAAACTTAGTAATAAAAAAGAGAAAAAGAAAAATTCTTTGTCTAACCGGAAAAAAAAAGGGTAGCCATGGTGGTAGTTTGAAACAGCAACTGTCTAAACGGCTAGTTTCTTTGAATTGTAAACAACATTTTAGGATACTAATTAAGATTTACAATATTGTTGGTGCCACTAAGCCTTTCTCATTACAGTTAGGAGCACAGAAACATAAGCTTGCTTTGAACGGTCTTATTAATTTAGATGGTACCTGGTTGATGGTGTCTTCTGTCACTTTATATCCTTGAAGGCTTATATGCTTGGGGAACAGAAATACACAGACAGCAATAATTAGCATTACTATTTACCATACTCTGCTATAAAGTAAGAACTTTATAAAGATGCTACCAAGATGTTGACAGGGCTCGGAACATGGCTTAGTGGTAGAGTGTTTGCCTAGCATGCATGAAGCCCTGGGCTCAATTCCTTAGTACCACATAAACAAAAAAAGCCAGAAGTAGCGCTGTGGCTCAAGTGGTAGAGTGCTATCCTTGAGAAAAAGAAGCTCAGGGACAGTGCCTGGACCTTGACTTCAAGCCCTATGATTGGCAAAAAAAAAGGAGGAGGAGGAGGAGGAGGTGGAGGAGGAGGAGGAGTAGAAGCAGAGGAAGCAGAAGAAGCAGAAGCAGAAGCAGAAGAAGACATTTGCTGGACACCTGTAATACTAGCTACTCAGGATCCTGACATCTTAGGATCACAGTTTGAAGTCACCTCTGGCAGAAAACTTTATGAGATTCTTATCTCCATTTACACACCTAAAAGTTGGAAGTGGAGCCATGACTCAAGTGGTAGAGCACTAGCCTTGAGTGAAAAAGTTCAGGGATAGCACCTAAGCTCTGAATTCAAGCTCCAGGACCAGCACATACAAAAAATGGACATAAACAGACACTTTGATAAATATTTTAAGTCAATTTGGACTATCCTTAAGACAGCCTCATTGTGATAGAAAATTGATGGCTAGTTTTGCCCCAGTGTATTAATCTTGAACTCAGAAAAACCTTAGATAAGCTTTTAATTATAACCAAATGAGTCACATCCAATTATTTCACAAGTGGTACCTTTTACATGTATCTGAAGACATAGTCTTATCCTATGCTTCTCTTGTAAGAACCAAACTAAATCCATTTTGTGACAGCTTCTAAAAGTTAACTTGTGTCAGTCCCTAATTCCTGTTCTGAGTTAATGTTGCAAAAGTTGTAAAAATGAGTTAAACAATAACATGTCTCTGCAAAATTTTCGGGAACTGTTATTTAAAGATTGCAGTACACCCCAGAACAGGATGGTTTCGAGACCCAATCAACAGAAGATTAACCACAAGAGATGTCAGCCTCGATGGCTTAAGCAGACACCTGGTCCCTGACCAATGAGAATGCTAAACCATAACATTGCTGTAATTTTGTAGTTTTTGCCTTTATAAACCCAGCTATATTGTTGCTTGGGACCTCCCTTCCTCTGCTGCATCTCGGGGTATGGAACAAGGCCTGAGCCTTGGCTTGTTGAATAAACCTTGCATTTTGCAGTTCAGGTCGCCTGGTCTCTCGGTGGTTGTCGGAGGGTCTCTGGGACTTGGGTATAACACTCTTATGAGTATTCTGGATCTTTTTTTTTTGTTTTTTTTTTTCATCAGTTGTGGGGCCTGAACTCTGGGCCTGGGTGCTGTCCCTCAGCTCTTCAGCTCAAGACTAGCACTCTACCATTTAAGCCACAGCTCCACCTTCTGGCTTTTTATGCTTATGTGGTACTGAGGAATCGAACCCAGGGTCTCATGCATGCAAGGCAAGCACTCTACCACTGAGTCATCTTCCCAGCCCCTCTGGAATTTGTCTTAATTCCCTTTTATCTTCTATTTTGGAACTGCTCACTCTCCTTTTTCATCCCAAAGCTTTATGTTCCCTGTAATTTTTTAAAAATATACCTGTACATTTCTATGTCTTTTCTACTTGCTGATTGTTTTCTGTCCCTTTTATGATAATACCTTTTATATATTAAGATAAAAGACTGTTTTGAAAATGTTTACACACATACACACAGACATGCACAATAACTCTTAGATGTGTGTGTGTGTGTGTGTTTGCCAATCCTAGGCTTGAACTCAGAGCTTATATTGTCCCTGAGCTTATATTGTTCAAAGGCTATCTCAATACTGCTTAAGTCATAGCTTCATTTCTAGCTTTTATGAAGTAATTTATCAGAAATATAGAGTTATGCATTACATTACTCATGTAGTTGTAACCCCTCTGTACAATATCTTTACAAGAAAAAAGAAACAAAGAGTCATAGACTTTCCTACCCAGGTGGCTTCAAACCCCAGTCCTCAGATTTTAGTCTCCTGAGTAGCTAGGGTTTCAAGTGTGAGCCACCAGCACCAAACTTAGATTAGATACTTTAAGCATACATGCAAATTGAATTCAAGGCCTGGAACCCTTGGCTCCTGCCTGTAATCCTAGCTACTCAGTAAGCTGAGATTTCAGGAGTGTACTTCAACTGCCATCCCAGGAATGAAAGTCTGTGATATATCTCCAATTAACCAGCAAAACAAACCAGAAGTAGTTTTGGCTGAAGTGGTAGAGTGTGACTTGAGCAAAAATTTCAAGGACAGTGCCCAGACCTTCAGTTCAAGTCCCAGGATTGGAGCATGTACACACACACACACACACACACACACACACACACACACACACACACACACACACACATATGTTGGGTCTTAGTCCATCCCACGAAAGACGGACAGGGTCTGAGGAAAGGTAAGTGCTTGATCACCCGTTCCCCAGCCTCCCTCAGACCTGGAGACAATCAGACACAGGGGGGAGCCAAATCCAGCAGGTAGAAAACTCATTTATTAAGAGAGCAGCACTTTTTAAAGCCAAAAAGGGCAGGTGGCATGGCAAGGGAAGAAGAGGAACCAATCACTGTCATGGTCACACCGTATCATGCACCTAAGCCTTCATGGGCTGGTTAGGCACTGATTGTAAGGTGAATTGGGCTCTGCCCACTCTACTCTCTCAGCGCCATCTTTGCTGTCCATGTGCTCTATAGTAAATTGGGCTCTGCCCACTCAACTCCCTCTCAGCGCCATCTCTGCTGCCCATGTGCTCTGCAGATCCCCCCCTTTTTTTGTTTTAATGGCAGACCCACCTCCCAGTTAGTTATCCTTTTCCCTCCTCTGTAAAGGTTGTTTTAACAGGGTTACATTGATAAGGATAGCATTGGCTACGCAGGGGGTTTGAGGCAAGTCTGGGTGTTGAGATTCGCCAGACAAGGATACGGAGGGCCCTTGTGCATGATCCAAGAGCCCGTCCCAGTTACCTCACATCCCCACCTAGCACAGTAATAAACATCAGTCCCACCACAGTTAGAAATGTCCGAAGCAGTTCAATTAATTCAGTATCTTGTAAGGTCGTCCTCTTCAGAACTGGGGAGCAGTCTGTGTATGGGTATGCGGTATGGTGCATCCTCATGGGCCCCCACACTCAGGCCGTTCTACTATAGTCCAGAAAAACAAAGGAAATTTAAAACAAACTGCAGACATAGGAAAGCAATCCTGGGTACCTAATGTCTTTTAAGTAAGCCAGTTCCTTGTACGTGCTTTTAAGCTAACACAGGGGTCAAGATGACCTTTGAGCTTTACCGTCAGCTCCCAATGGCTCCCAACATCTCACATCTCCCCCATCTTTGTTTAAAGAAGCGAACCCGCCTGTCTTAGGTTGGGTGGATCACCTTGTCTGCCTTACCCGCCATCTGGAACTTCTTCAGAGTGAAGCTGAAGGCCCTGTCTTAGGTTGGTCAGACTGACACCCCCTCTTACCCGTCTCTGGGTGTGATTCCTCTTGGGGGAAATTCATTCACTTGGAGCTTGATCTTATGTAACTGGATGGCTAAGCTCATAAGAGTTTTGCAGTGCACGTATAATACAAGGAAGGCATAGAAAAACCATCAGCAAGTTCTGGGAAGATGGCGGAGGAGAAGCTGGAGGCTAAACAAGCTCTCGCATAGAAAGCAGTTTTGGAGTTCCAGTGAACAGTCCTAAGCCAGAGAATCATACCAAGTGTGCCATCATAGGACAGAGAGTTAGGCCAGAGAGAGAAAATACAGGCAAGGACACAGCCCTAAGCACTTGCCAGCAGCCGCTGCGGCCGCGGCAGTGGTGGCGGCAGCAACTGTAGCCGCCATACCTGAATCACAGAGAATCCGGGATGAAGGAGGCAGATGGGGCAGGCGAGCGGATTCTTTTTGCACATCCTCAGATAAACCCATAGTCCATTATTAGACCTTATGCCCCATTTCGTACACACTTAATCCACAAATTTATTACTCAATTCAAAACCTCTTAGACTTAAATTCCTTAATAGCAGTACTACCTCTTTATACCTATATAATATTTTATGTATTTTTATTTTTAAGTTTTTCACATCTCCTTTATATCCCTCCCCTTCTCTCATTATATTCATGTTCTTCTTTGAATAGTTTGTTTTCGAATTTGTATAATATTTTTAATTTTTACTTTCTATTTTTTCTGGTCTCTTTTTGTTCCCTTTCTCTTTCTTCTTCTTTTTCTCTCTCTCTACTCAACACCAGCAAGAACTGACAAGGAACAGACATCTTCATCTTGCAGTTCGCAGACCAGAGACGACCCAGGAACCACGACTCGGAGTGAGTAGAAGCATGACCTCCTCACTCCTTCTCAGGGAGCAGAGGAGGGAAGGCCACCCCTCCACCCCTAGTACCAGAGATCTCCATCTTGGATACCAACAAAGCTCGGCGGAGCTGCTAGCTCCAACTCAGGCCCTGGAATAAGTCTAGTGTCATCTAGCAGGTCACAAGAGGCTAACCTGACCTGCCAGACTCAGCTCCACCCAGGGAAAAGTCACCCAGCTCGGGCGCCAGCCTCAGGAGTGGCTTTCTTCACCGGGTAACCAGAGCTAGAGGCTGCCCCTCCCTTTAGCAGCCTCGACAATCAACTGAAATTCAGTAAACAGAAACCCTGAGAGTGGCTCCAGGCTGGGCTCTGTGAGTTTCTCACAAACCAGTCCCTGGTAAAAGCTACTGTTTTCTGAAAGGCCTCAACTCTACCCAGAACCTAGCCTCATCACAGCATCTCCAAACTCACAGAAAAAGCCATCTCCTCCCATTGAACTAACCTGGTAGGAGGATCGCAGAGCATTTTTCTACCTGTTCAAAGACACTGACTTAAGTAACCAACCAAGCCACAGGAACACAAGCAGACCAGAGACTCCAACAAGAGGCTGGTTACGGACACAAGGGAGACACAGGATTTTTCCCACCCCTCCCAAAAAAATCAAAGAACTTTTTTAGTTGTTATACCTTTTATAAAAAATTTTTTTCTAAATTTTTTTTAATCCTTAATTTTTACCTTTGCTGAAAAAAATTGTTTTCTAGTAATTTTTTTTCCCCTTAGAATTTTATTTTAGGGGTATAAGTGTGTGTGCGTTTTTCTTCCTGTTTTTGATTTCTTTTGTTTTTTGTTTAGTTCTACTGAACTTCTGATCTTTTTTCTTTCTTTCTTATCTTATTCACCTTTTCTTCACTTGCATTCTTTATGTGACTTAATTGCTGTTTTGCACATCCTCAGATAAACTCGTAGTCCATTATTAGACCTTATGCCCCATTGTGTACACACTTAATCCACAAATTTATTACTCAATTCAAAACCTCTTAGACTTAAATTCCTTAATAGCAGTACTACCTCTTTATACCTATATAATATTTTATGTATTTTTATTTTTAAGTTTTTCACATCTCCTGTATATCCTTCCCCTTCTCTCATTATATTCATGTTCTTCTATGAATAGTTTGTTTTCGAATTTGTATAATATTTTTAATTTTTACTTTCTATTTTTTCTGGTCTCTTTTTGTTCCCTTTCTCTTTCTTCTTTTTTTCTCTCTGTCTCTACTTTCATCCTATCCAACCTATTTCCTGCTTTGGGTTTAGGACGTAGTTCACACTCCCTGTGCCTTCCCACATCACTCTATTCCTATTTTTTACCCACATCTCTTCCTAACCCTAATAATTTCTGGTTTTCCAAATTCTTCTTTGCAGTTCGTAGCCCATTAATATATAGTCGTTTGATGTTGAATAAATGTATCTGTTGAACTAGATTGTATCTGCAGACTATTGACTGTGCAAATTCAGACTTTGGTTGATGCTTGCCTTAAGTTAGCGTTCTAGCATAAAACTGGTATTATTTTCATCCCAAATGGGCAGAGTAAGCCAGAAAAACACAAGAAAAATGGCAAATCCGGGAATCTCCACTCCCACTCATGATAATCAGGGGACAGAACAGATAATGAATAATCTAGAGGAGAGTTCCCAAATAGCTCTACAAACACTGCTGGCAAACATGATAAATGAAAAGATTGAAAACATACAAAGGACCCTGTATGAGCGTGATAGAAAGAGAGAGAGGAGGCAATCCAAAAGTTTATACAGGAATATCATAAGCATGAGGAAGCTACTCAAAAACTGATACAGGATTTGCGTGAGCAACTTGAGAATACTTAGAGAGAAAGGCAGGAATGGCGTGAGGCTACTGAGAACACTCAAAGAGAACTACAGAAATCGCACAAATGGGAGGAAGCTAAGCAAAGAGTAAAACAGGATTTGAGAGAGCAGGATGAGAATACACAAAGATCACTAAAGGCATTCATGGGATCCATTAACAAAGAGCTGAAGGAAGTCAGGGAGACCACAAAGGGAATGCTGAATGGAACCCAACAGAAGGAATGGGAGTCCAAGGAAACCATAACCAATCAACAAAATGATTTGAGAATAAACACTGCACACGAAATTAAGGAAGTAAAGAAGTTCATACAAGATCTAAAACAATGCTTCAACAAAGAATTTGAAGCCATCAAAGCTGACCAACTAGAAGGAAAAGAAATTAAAAAAAAGCAGAAAGTCTCAACAGCAGGTTAGACCATGCAGAAGATCGAATCTCAGGGATTGAAGACAGACTAGATATGATAGAGAAAGAATATACAACCATACAAGACAAATCCAAGAAAAATGAGAGATCTATCCAACACTTGAAAGACAGCATCAGAAGGCCTAATCTAAGGATAATGGGTGTAGAGGAGCACCTAGAAACAGAAGTTAATGGTCTAGGAAATTTGTTTAACAGGATCCTAGCACAAAACTTCCCAAACATGCAAAAAGATAGGCCTATTCAAATACAAGAAGCTTTTAGAACTACAAATAGACCAGACCAGAATAAGATATCCCACCATCACATTATAATCCACATAGGATCAATTCAGACTGAGGAAAAGATCCTTAAAGCTGTCATTGAGAAAAGATTAATCACCTATAAAGGGAAACCAATTAGAATCACCTCAGATTTCTCAGCAGAGACAATCAAAGCAAGAAGAGCCTGGAAAAATACTGTACCCAGCTAAACTCACCATCATAACTGAAGGCCAAATAAAAACCTTCCATAGCAAAGAAAAATTGAAACAATACATCTCCAACAAACCAGCCCTACAAAAGATTCTTAAAGATGTCCTACACATAGAAAAACAAAAAGACCACAATAAAAGCCAAGAAACTCCACCCAAACTGAGAATCCAAGAACCATAGGAAGAACCCAGTTTTTGCAGCCCCCAAGAAGGTGGATAACATGGCAGGAACTCCCAAATACTGCTCAGTCCTATCTCTTAATATTAACGCACTTAACTCTCCAATGAAGTGACATAGACTGTCTAGTTGGATTAAAAAATAAGATCCTTCTATCTGCTGCTTTCAGGAGTCACATCTTGCCCGTAAAAACAAACACATTTTCAATGTTAAAGGCTGGAACAAAATCTACCAGCAAACGGCCCCCATAAACAGGTGCAAGTTGCAATCCTAATATCAGATAAAATAGACTTCAAATTAAAATTCGTGAGAAGAGATAAAGAAGGTTTCTACATACTAATTAAGGGATTTCTCCTTCAGGAGGATATTACAATTCTAAATATCAATTTGCCAAACAATGGAGCAACCAAATTTATCGAAGAAAAACTACTTTCCCTAAAATTCCACATAGATCCAAAAACATTAATTGTTGGGGATTTTAACACACCACTCTCCCCACTAGATAGATCAACTCGGCAAAACTCAACAGAGAAACCGCAGGTCTAAAGAGTTGCATAGATCCACTAGATTTAACAGACATTTACCGAATATTTCACCCAGCAGCATCAGAATACACGTTTTTCTCAGCAGCACATGGAACATTTTCTACAATAGACCACATTTTAGGCCACAAAGCACACCTGTCAAAATTCAGAAACATTGAAATTATACCTTGCATTCTCTCAGACCACAAGGGAATAAAATTAGAACTCAAAACAAAAAGCCACCAAAGAAAGTCCGGTAACATATGGAGGCTGCACAACACACTGCTGAATCACAAGTGGGTCATGGAAGAGATTAGAAAGGAAATTCAAATGTTCATGCTATTCAACAAAAATGAACACACAAATTACCAGCTCCTCTGGGACACAGCAAAGGCAGTACTCAGAGGCAAGTTTATAACTCTGAGTTCCTACATCAACAAATTGGAGAGATCTGAAACCAACAATTTAATGAGACATCTGAACCTCCTTGAAAAAGAACAGCAAGATAAACCCCAATCCAGTAGATGGAAAGAAAAAATTAAAATTAAATCAGAATTAAATGAATTAGAATCCAAAAAAACTATAGAAAGAATCAACAAAACAAAGAGTTGGTTCTTCGAAAAAATTAAGAAAATTGACAGACCCTTAGCAAATCTTATCAGAAAAAGAAGAGAACACACCCAAAGAAATAAACTCAGAGAGGAGAATCAAAACATCACCAGGGAAACAACCAAGATTCAGAACATTTTAAGGGAATATTTCTCAAAACTTTATGCTAATAAGTTCGAGAACTTGGCAGAAATGGACCTTTTCCTAGCAAATATTGACATGCCAAAACTAAACCAAAATGAGTTAAACCATCTTAAGAGGCCCATATCAAGAATTGAAATAGAAACAGCAATAAGAGACGTTCCAGCTAAGAAAAGTCCAGGACCAGATGGTTTTACAGC
>NW_012267476.1:14428-21988 GCF_000151885.1 Dipodomys ordii
GAAATGCAAATCAAAACAACATTGAGATACCACCTCACCCCAGTTAGAATGGAAAAAATCAAGAACTCTAAAATCAACAGATGCTTGAGGGGATGTGGACAGAAGGGAACCTTACTTCATTGTTGTTGGGAGTGTAAACTTGTTCACACACTTTGGAAATTAGTATGGAGGTTCCTCAAAAGACTCCAGATAGAGCTCCCCTATGACCCAGCAGTCCCACTTTTGGTCATTTACCCAAATGTTTACAAACAAGACCGCACTAAATCTATCAGCACAACTATGTTTATTGCAGCATTATTTACCATAGCTAAGATATGGAACCAACCCAGATGCCCCTAAGTTGATGAATGGATCAAGAAAATGTGGTATATATACACAATGGAATTCTATGCCTCCATCAGAAAGAATGATATTGCCCCATTTGTTAGGAAATGCAAAGACTTGGAAAAAATTATATTAAGTGAAGTAAGCCAAGCCCAAGGAAACATAGGTCTCATGATTTTCCTTATTTGCAATATCTTGTGTATGTATGAGTCAAGCAGAAAAGGTTAGATAATGTGATGTTAGGAAAATGAACCCTAAGACATTTATTTTAAATGTTTTTTTCTTTCATGCATTTGTTTCTAATGCAATTATAAGATTATTTCTTTGTTGCTTTGTATGTCACTGCACCACAATATAATCCCTGCTTTTGCTCTATTTATTGTTGGTATAATTTGTGGAGGGGAAGGGGAAAAACAAGTCGTTTAAGTAAGGATACAGTTGGACCTGTTGCAACAATGAGAAGTACAAGTTGTCATGTCGAAAACGAACTTTACAACTTGGGGGGGGAGTGGGTGGGGGGGGAGGGAGAATGGGAAGGGATGCGAAGGTTAAACAAAGGAGGAGGCTACAATGCTTGATAAGAAATGTACTCACTATCTTGTTCATGTAATTGTAACCCCTCTGTACAGTATTTTCACAATTAAAAACAAAGAACGAAAGAAAAACCATCAGCAAAAACATTACCAGGCCAGGAAATGTCACTACTAATCCTTTAACGTTCGTGAAGAATGGGATAGCAGTCTTTACCTCTTCAGAGTCCACCGGTGGGGCTTGTTCTAATCCAGCTATTTGACTGTGGGGTCAAAAAAGATCTAAACTGGAAGCATAACAGAAGGTGCTGGTTTAACAATTAGTATGGATTCAATAATGCTGCTATACAAGCAATTAGTAGAAGAACAATTAAAGTAGGTAACATTAAAATAATTAGCTGCTACAGAAATATTAAACGGTCCATACATAATGACATAGGGTAGTGATCAAAATGAAGGTCAGGCCACCAGGTCGAAGGGACAGCTTCTCTTGTGGTGTTATTGATGATTTCTGCATTGCCAGCACTGATCACTGCCCAGGTCACCCGTTGAGCTTGATGCAGATTCCATAGGGCCATTGCCGGGACTGGGAGGGTCAGGACAGCCAATAGCTGGAATATCGCCATCTGCAATTGTTAGAGAACACAAGAGCTTCTTAAGGGCTGGTTGCCCTTGGGGGTGGTTAGTAGTTATCTTTCTGGCTTTTCTCTTTAAAACACAAGCCTCGGCCATGGCCCTTTTTCTTTCCTTGTTGGTTAGCTTATCCTTGGGCATCCTCCTGTATAGAGGAGATGGGTAAAAACTTAAGGTTCCTGGCAGGGATCCAAATGGGGGCTGTCTCCCCTATGGGAAAAACGCATCCAAATCCCCTGCCCATAGTAACTAGGGGACCAGGTCCTCTCCATTGTAGTGTTAGGGGGCCCTTCCACCTGACTTTCACTTGGGGCTTAGGGTTTAGTTGTCCCCAGTGCTTCTGAAATCTGGATTCAGTTGCCCCTTTTGAAAAATTTAAAATGATAATGGTAAACAAAGCTATCTGTAACTGTATATGGGGGCTAACTCCCATTCTTTGTTTTAAGACATTGGTGATTTCTTTTTTTAATTGCTTGGCTTTGGGGATTATAGGGAATTCCTGTAGTATGATTAATATGCCATTTGTCAAAAAAATTCTGACATTGCTTTACTAACAAAACAGGGTCCATTATTGGTTTTAACTTGTGCTGGTAGATCCAAGGTGGCAAAGCATTGAAGAAAATGTGCTTATGAATGTTTAGTTCTTTCTCCTGTATGAGCCCAGCATGCCCCTGAGTAGGTATCTATAGAGACAAAGATATATTTAAGCTTACCAAAGGCTAGGAAATGAGTAACATTTGTTTGCCAGACGATGTTAGGTTTAAGGCCTCTGGTATTTACCCCTGGTTTTTGTAATGGGGGTACTTTTAAGAAGGGCTGGCATGTTTTACAGGTATGTACTATCCTTTTGAGGTCCTTTACAGGAATCTGAAGAAATCTATGCTGAAGACCTCTCCAATTATTGTGGTTAAATCATGCAAACAAGTAGCCTCTTGTAATGTTTGTTAATGCTTGAGGGCCAATAGCTAACTGGTCTGCCCATTATTGCCTAGGGATAAAAACCCAGGAAGTTTTGAATGCCCTCTCAATTGTTGAATATGAATAGGGGCTCCCACCCTTCTAATAAGCCATTAAGAGTAACCATAAGAGGGGAAATAGGGTTTTCATCCAGCTTAATATGTGCCCGGGGAATATGAGGGAGCAAGTTCATCATATATAGGCTATAAGAATACAAATTAAAGGGTTTTGGAATGTCTTGAAGGGCCATAATTATGGCCAGCATTTCTTTATATTGTGCTGACCCTTGACAAGGTTGAAATCTTTGTTGGCTCAGGGTCTTTTGTTGCTCCTCAAAGGCTGCATACGCAGGGCCTGCCTTACCTCCATCAGTAAAAACATGGAGGGCACCAGGACTAGGTGTAGGAGAAAATAGAGATGGCATTTTGAGGGGAAGTTGCCATAACATGACAGTCCATTTGGATGGCTTATAATGGCAGTCAATTTGGCCTAGAAACCCCTCCAAGGAGAGAGCAAGACGAGCATTGGCTCAAGTGAGCCACTCAACGTCTGCCATCCGAAAAGGAAAAACAATGGAGTGAGGGTCAAGGCCATAATGCCTTTGGGCTTGGGACCTTCCCTTGACAATAGCATCTGCAAGTTGGGTCTACTTGAGAGTACACCTGAGGTGTGCCCCCCAGGGGAGTGTGAACCCACTCTACTGGCTCCCCACTTTGAGTTAAAACTGCAGAAATTAATGTGACACCTGCAAACAACCAAAGGGAAGTGGGCTCACTAATAGAATACCTCTTTAGAGAAACTTCATCCAGGGCTTTTTGGAACTGCAAAAATATTGCCTTATGGCTGTCTGTAATTGTAATAACTTCTTGTTGCATCCTGTCTTTTAGCAGGGCAAATAAGGGCACAAGACTATCTTTAGGGACAGAAACCCATGGCAACAGCCAATTGATTTCCCCTAAAAGACTCTGAAGTTGGGTTAAGGTTAGAGAGGCTGGAATATCCAGCAAAGGCTTAAGGGGGCTGGCCTGAGTTAAGGTAAGGTGGGTCCCGAGCACCTTAAAAGGAGCTACCTTTTGAATTTTATTTAGGGCTATGGTAACCCCCCCTTTTTTAATATGGTGAGAACCTGGGCCAGAAGGCCCTCCAGGCAGCTTGGGTCTTGGTGCCCCAGAATTATATCATCCATGTAGGCATAGGCAAGGGAGGTATCTGAACCCAGCACAGGCCCTAAAAGTGTGGCCAATATTGTTGGCAGAAGGTCAGGCTATTGGCCATTCCCTGTGGCAGCACTGTCCATTCAAACCTCGGATCAGGCTGGGAAAAATTAATAGAAGGTATAGAGAAAGCAAACTTCTTGCAGTCATCTGGATGCAGGGGGATAGAAAAAAAATCTTTAATATCAATCACAACCAAGGTATATTCTGAAGGTATAGCAGGAGTCCAGGGCATGCCTTTTAGGGGTGTTCCTACTAGCTCCATCCTTTCATTTACCTTACGTAGGTCTTGGAGCATATGCCAGGCCCCAGAGGCTTTTTGAATAACAAATATGGGTGTGTTCCAAGGACTTATAGAGGGGCGAATATGCCCAAGGCTTATCTGTTCCTCCCCCAGAAGGTGGAGTGCTTCAAGTTTAGGTTTGGTCAATGGCCACTGCTCCACCCAGATTGGGCTTCCCGGCTTCCACCTAATGGGAGGTACTCCGGGGGCAGTGGCCTTTAAGATTGGGGGTGCACCTGAGCAGGTCCCCTATGTTCTTCTCTGTAATTATGAAAGTTAAAAAAATCCCCTTCCTTAACTGTTTCTAGATCCTGTTTAAGCCTTTGTGCTTCTTCCCCATCCAGGATATCATCATAAGATGCTCAATGGTCTGTAGTGACCATGGCATCCATTTGTCTTAGCATGTCTTGCCCTAGTAAATTGGCAGAAAGGTTCTTTGCCACTAAAGGGCATATCTTTCCCTGTTCTCCATCTGGGCTAGTCCATGTCATAAGGGCAACCGTTTCTTTGGACTGGGAGTTGTCCCCAACCCCCAATATCGGGGGCCCAGGTGCAAGCTTCAAGTCCAAGGGCACTTCCTCCTCCCTGAGTATGGTTCGATCTTCTCCAGTGTCAATTAAGCAGTGAAACCTCTTTCCACCTATGAGAATACTCATTTTAGGGTGGAGTCCTTCCACCTGGGCGACTGTCCAATGGACCTGGGTCGCCCTGACACAAGGCTGCCTGGGCCTCACAGCCGAGGGAATTCCTCCTTGAGTTAGCGGGGCTAGAGGATGCCCCTCCCCTAGTTTAAAGACTTCCCATCTAAATCAAACTTGTATCCCTCCCTGCCCCTGGGGCAGGGTGTAGGGGGCAGTTTGCCCTCAGGCCAGTTGGCAGGGGGGGGGAAGGGGGGGAGGGGGGAGGGGGGATTGTTGTAAACAGTCCCTCTTAAAGTGCCCCTCCTGCCTGCATTTAAAACAAATCCCTCTCCCCGATGGTCTTGGGGTTCCTTGGCACTGGGCTGCCAGCACCTGAGTAATAGCCTCAGTCATTATAGATGTCTGAGCCTGTAAAGTTAAAGCTAGTGATTGGGACTGGTGCTGTTGCATTCCCACATCCTGTGAGGCCACCACCCATCTGCTCAGGGAACTCTCTCAATCTCGCACAGGCCATGGGGTGGTATGCATTCATCCCTTCCCAGACAAGCAGCTTTAAAAACTCATCTCAGAGGTTCCCTGCCAGCAGCTTGCAGTGAACGCTCTGTTGGACTCGGTCTATGAAATCAGGTAGAGGCTCACACAGTTTTTGTCTCACTCCTGCCATGGGGGACTCAGTAGGCCCATCATCTAGTTTGTACCACGTGGCAAGTCCTGCCTGCCTCACCTGGTCACGGTACAGGACAGGTGGATGCCAGTAGAGTAGGCTTCCCCTGTCCTTGCTAACATGGCATAAGTAATAGGTATTGCGGGGTGAGCCTGCCGGTTACTCTCCGCTCCCACTCTGCATTCCTCCTTAAAGAAAGCACACCATTTAATAAACTGAGAACTAGTAAGAACGGCTTTGGCCACATCCATCCAGTCCTTAGGGACACACGGGTGATAGGCAATGTCTTCTAATAGGGTCTGGGCCTAGGGAGAGTTTGGGCCATCCTCTGCCATTGCCTTTCGGAGCTCTTTAAGATCCTTAGCTTCCCATGGATACCATTCCAAGGGCCTGTTAGCCCCTGGTTCCAGATTGACTGGATACGCTTGGGGAAGCGAATCCTGTGGCCTAGAGTCTGGGCTCTCGGGTGGCCCTTCCTTTCCAGGCCTTTCCTTTCCTCTCTGAGTAGGTTACTTCCCTGGCCCTCGGCCCCTCAATGGAAGGTCGGTAAGGGTCTGGGTCTTGCAAGTCCCTCTCA
The DNA here is from genome assembly GCF_000151885.1 of Dipodomys ordii. Classification (NCBI taxonomy): domain Eukaryota; kingdom Metazoa; phylum Chordata; class Mammalia; order Rodentia; family Heteromyidae; genus Dipodomys; species Dipodomys ordii. The sequence continues at coordinate 20,252 of NW_012267476.1, forward strand.
CAGGTCTTGTAGGGTGCCATACCTCCCCTCCAGTCGGGGGAATAGGGAGGGGACCTACAAACGTCAGGATCACCTGGGTCAGAGGGGGTAACTTTCACCCTCATTTTGACTTCCACTGTGCACGTTTCAGTGCGTTCTTGGTTGAATTTGACCCATTCCTTTTCCTTCTCACTTCCCAAGTCCTCCTGTACTCCTTCTAGGCCTAATGTTGCTTCCTCCTCCTTCTTCTGTGATATAGCATTACCCATATTTAGGGTTTCACTTACCCCAAGAGACCGCTTAGCCCTGGCCGGTATCTTCCTTTTGTGCCCCACTTTGGGCACCAGATGTTGGGTCTTTGTCCATCCCATGAAAGACGGATGGGGTCCGTTAAGTGTGGCGATCACCCGTTCCCCACAGCGGGGAGCCAAATCCAGCAGGTAGAAAACTCATTTATTAAGAGAGCAGCACTTTTTAAAGCCATAAAGGATGGGTGGCATGGCAAGGGAGGAAGAGGAACCAATCACTGTCAAGGTCACACCCTATCATGCACCTAAGCCTTCACGGGCTGGTTAGGCACTGATCGTAAGGTGAATTGGGTTCTGCCTACTCTACTCTCCGAGCACCATCTTTGCTGCCCATGTGCTCTACAGTAAATTGGGCTCTGCCCACTCAACTCCCTCTCAGCGCCATCTCTGCTGCCCATGTGCTCTGCACACACACACACACACACACACACACACAAAGACACAGACAGACAGACAGACACACACACACAGCTCAAGTTTCAGTTTTTCTTTGCCGTAGAAGGTTTATATTTAATTAATTAATTAATTAATTAATTTTTATTGTGAAAATACCGTACAGAGGGGTTACAATTACATGGGCAAGGTAATGAGTATATTTCTTATCAACCATTGTTTCCTCCCCCTTTGTTTCCCTTTCCCATCCATTCCCATCTCTCCCCTCCCTCAAGCCCCCCCCTCCACCAAGGTTGTAAAGTTCATTTCTCGACATAACGTCTTGTACATCTCATTGTTGCAATGGGTCCACCTGATTTTAGCCACGCTTATTTTATTGTTGGCATACAGAAAAGCCATTGATTTTTTTAGGGTTAATTTTATACCCTGTTACTTTGTCGAAGTTTTGAATCACCTTGAGTAATTTGGCAGTGGAGTCCGTGGGATTCTTTAAATACAAAATCATGTCATCTGCAAAGAGGGAGAGTTTTACTTCATCTTTCCCTATTTGGATCTGTTTTATGTTTGCATCTTGTCTTATTGCTGTAGCTAGACATTCTAATACTAGATTGAAGAGAAGTGGAGAGAGTGGACATCCTTATCCTGTTCCTGATTTAAGAGGGAATGGTTTTAGTTTTTCACCATTAATTATTATGCTGGCTGTAGGTTTGTTATATAGAGCCTATTGTATTAAGGAATGTTCCCTGGATTCCTAGTTTTTCTGGAACCTTCATCATAAAGGGGTGTTGGTTCTTATCAAATGCATTTTTTGCATCTATTGAGATAACCATGTGATTCTTATCCCTGCTCTTGTTGATGTGATGAATTATATTAATTGATTTGCATATATTGAACCAGCTTTGCATCCCTGAAATGAAACCTGTTTGATCGTGGTGTATGATTTTCTGGATGAATTGTTGAAGTCAATTGGCCAAAATTTTGTTGAGAAGTTTTGCATCAATGTTCATCAAAGAAATGGGTCTATAGTTCTCTTTCTTTGATGAGTCCCTGCCTGGTT
>NW_012267476.1:25258-26389 GCF_000151885.1 Dipodomys ordii
ATATATACCACATTTTCTTGATCCATTCATCTACTGAGGGGCATCTGGGTTGGTTCCATATCTTAGCTATGGTAAATAATGCTGCAATAAACATAGTTTCGCTGGTAGCTTTAGTGTGGTCTTGTTTGTAAACATTTGGGTAAATGCCCAAAAGTGGGATTGCTTGCCCAGCACTTTCTAAGAGATAGGGAATCTTGAACATTTTGCCCTGGCTGGCCAGACCTTGGGCTTGAAATCAGGGTCTGGACACTGTATCTGAACATTTTGCTCAAGGACAGCATTTGACCACTTTAGCCATAGCACCACTTTCAGGTTTCTGGTGGTTAGTTGGAGATAAGAGTGTCATAGACTTCCCTTCCTGGGATGGCTTCAAACCACAATCCTCAGATCTCACCCCTCTGAATAGCTAGGATTACAGGCTTGAGCAACTCTGCCTTTCTTGGTCTTGTATCTAAACCTCTCCATATCTGCTTCCAGAGTGTCTTTGATTATAGGAGTGACATACTATACAGCTGCCTGGCTACTTTCAACTGTACCACTTTCTCTTTCCTGAAATTTGGCTGCATACATATTTATAATTGATAAAGTTTTTGGTCAGTGTTTGCTTACATGGTTAAGGAACAACTCACTCTACACTGCTAAACATTTTGCTCTTTTTAAAAAAAGTTTTTTTATTGTAAAAATACTGCACAGAGGGGTTACAGTCACATGAACAAGGTAATGAGTACATGTCCTATCAAGCATTGTTGCTTCCTTTTTTGTTTTTTCCCTACCATCCTTTCCCTTCCTCCTCCACAACTACACTTCCCTCCCCCCCGCGCCCAGGCCTAAATTGTAAAGTTTGTTTTTCAACATAGTGTCTTGTAAATGTCATTGTTACTTCTCATTGTACTTCTCATTGTTGCAACAGGTCCACCTGTATCCTTAAACAACTGGTTTTTCCCCATCTCCTCTTAGAAAATGCTGGGCAAGCAATCCCACTTTTGGGCATTTACCCAAATGTTTACAAACAAGACCACACTAAAGCTACCGGCACAACTATGTTTATTGCAGCATTATTTACCATAGCTAAGATATGGAACCAACCCAGATGCCCCTCAGTAGATGAATGGATCAAGAAAATGTGGTATA
>NW_012267476.1:26439-38641 GCF_000151885.1 Dipodomys ordii
ATTGGCCAAAATTTTGTTGAGAAGTTTTGCATCAATGTTCATCAAAGAAATGGGTCTATAGTTCTCTTTCTTTGATGAGTCCCTGCCTGGTTTTTGGATGAGGGTTACAATGGCTTCACAGAATGTGTTCAGTAGTGAACTTTCTCTTTCAATTTTATTGAATAGTTGGAGGAGTATTGGTGTGAGCTCTGCTTTGAAGGCCTTGTAGAATTCCACTGTAAAACCATCTGGTCATGGGCTTTTCTTAGATGGGAGGTCTCTTATTGCTGTTTCTATTTCAATGCTTGATATGGGCCTCTTAAGATGGTTTTACTCATCTTGGTTATGTTTCGGCATGTGTATATTTGCTAGGAAAACATCCATTTCTGCAAGTTCTCAAACGTATTAGCATAAAGGTTTGAGGAGTATTCCTTTAAAATGTTCTGAATCTTGGTTGTTTCTGTGGTGGTTTCCATTCTCCTCTCTGAGTTTATTTGGGTGTGTTCTCTTCTTTTTCTGATAAGATTTGCTAAGGGTCTGTCAATTTTCTTAATTTTTTCGAAGAACCAACTCTTTGTTTTGTTGATTCTTTCTATAGTTTTTTTGGATTCCAATTAGTTTAATTCTGATTTAATTTTAATTATTTCTTTCCGTCTACTGCATTGGGGTTTAGCTTGCTGTTCTTTTTCAAGGAGGGTCAGATGTCTCATTAAATTGTTGGTTTTAGATCTCTCCAATTTGTTGATGTAGGAACTCAGAGCTTTAAACCTTCCTCTGAGTACTGCCTTTGCTGTGTCCCAGAGGAGCTGGTAATTGGTGTCTTCACTTTTGTTGAATATCATGAGCATTTGAGTCTCCTTTCTAATCTCTTCCATGACCCACTCGTGATTCAACAGTATTATTCAGCCTCCATGCATAACAGGACTTTCTTTGGTGTCTTTCAGTATTGAGTTCTAATTTTATTCCCTTGTTGTCTGAGAGAATGCAAGGTTTCTGAATTTGGACAAGTTTGCTTTGTGACCTAAAATGTTGTCTATTTTAAAAAATGTTCCATGTGCTGCTGAGAAAAACGTGTATTCTGATGCTGCTGGGTGAAATATTGAGTAGATGTGTGTTAAATCTAGTTGATCTATGCAGCTGTTTAGATCTGTGATTTATTTGTTGAGTTTTTGCCGAGTTGATCTATCTAGTGCATTTCTTTTATGGCTAGGGAGATTAAGCATTTTTTCATGTGTCCATTGGCCATCCTTCTTTCCTCTTCAAAGAAGTTTCTCTTTAAGTCTTTAGCCCCCTTATTTATTGGGCAGTTGTTTCTTTGAGGATTTGCTGTTGGGGGATTTAATTTTTTGAATTCCAGGTTTATTTTAGATATGAGACCCTTGTCTGTTGTATGGCTAGTGAAGATCTTCTCCCAATCTTTGGGCTTTCTATTGATCTTGCTATCTATGTCATTTGCCATGCAGAAGCCCTGCAATTCTTGTATTACGCTTTGATTAACTTCCTTATGTTCACGCAATTCCTGTAGTTCTTTTTGACTATTCTCAGCCTACTCAGCAATTCATGTTTTTCTCTTTCTCTATTCTCAGCCTGCTCATGCAATTCCTGTCTTTCTCTTTGACTGTTCTCGGCCTAGACTCACAATTGCTTTATTTCTCTTTGACTGTTCTCAGCCTGCAATTCCTGTATCAATCTTTGAGTAGCTCCTCACGCTCACAAGAATCTTATATTAATCTTTGGTTTGCCTCCTCTCTCTCCCTATCACCCTCACACTGAGTCCTTTGTAGGTTTTCAGTCATTTCATTCACCCTGTTTTCCAGTAGTGTTTGTAAAGCTCTTTGGGAACTCTCCTCTGGATTTTTCATTAACTGTTCTGTCACCTGATTATCATGAGTGGGAGTTGAGATACCTAGACTTGGCATTTTTCTTGTTTTTTTCTGGCTTGTTCTGCCTATTTGGTATGAAAGTAACACCAATTTTGTGCTAGAACACTATTTTAAGGCAAGCATTAACCAAAATCCTGTAGTTGCACAGTCAAAATGGCTGCAGATACACTCTAGTTCAACAGATACAATCTATTCAACATCAAACAGCTATGGATTAATGGGCTCAGAACAGCAATGAAGAATTTGACAAACCAGAAATTATTAGGTTTAGGGAGAATAGTGGGTAAAAATAGGGTTAGAGGGCTGTGAAGAGGTAAAAGGAGAGTGAATTTAACTGAGTCTTAATCTCAGAGAAGGAAATGGATTGGACAGAATGATAGGAGAGAGATTAAAAAACAAAAAACAAGAAAAAATGGAAAAAACAAAATTTAAATTTAAAAAGTGAAAAACAAAAAATTATGCAAGTTTAAAAAAATGATATTGAGAGAAGTAAAGGATAGGATTAGAGGAGGGGATGGATAGAAAGGAGACATGAAAAACTACAAAATTTCTTAAAATTAGTTACTTGAAAATTATGTAGGTATAAAGAGATAATTATACTATTAAAGAAGCTAAGCCTAAGAGGTTGTGAATTGAGTAATAAACTTCTGGATTAAGTGTGTACAGAATGGGGGATAAGGTCTAATAATCCATGATGGGTATATATCTGGGGATGAGCAGAACAGCAATTATGTCACGCAAAAAAGAAAGAAAGAGAAAAAAAGTGAAAAGAATTTTTAAAAAGGACCAAAATGTCAGAAGAGATTAAAACAAAAAAGCACACACACACTCACATACACCTAGAATAAAAATTTTGAAAGGAAAAAAAAGATGAATAGGAAACAATTTTTTAAAAAATTAAAATTTAAAAAAAGGTACAAAAAAGAGTTCTTTGATATTTGTTTGGGGAGGTGGGAATGGGAAGATCCTGTATCTCCCCTGTGTCTATAACCAGTCTCTTCGTGGAGTCTCTGGTCTGCTTGTGGTGTTTGGTTTTCCTGTGGCTTGATTGGTTTCTTAAGTCAGTGTGTTTGAGCAGGCAGAAAGATACTCTGCTTTACCCCGGATTTTGTGATTGTCTTCCCAGTCTAATTCAGTGGGAGGGAGATCTGCTTTGAGTATCACAATAAAGATAGATGGCTGTTTCCTCTAGTTTGGAGATACTGTGATGAGGCTAGGTTCTGGGTAGGGGTGAGGCCTTTCAGCAAACAGTTGCTTTTCCCTGAGGGGCTGGCTCCTGAAACACTCACAGAGCCCAGCCTGGAGCCATTTTCAGGGTTTATGTTTACTGAATTTCAATTGGTTGTCTAGGCTGCTGTAGGGAGGGGCAGTCTCTGGCTCTGTTTACTCCCGGGAAGGAAGCCACTCCTCTGAGAGCGGATCAACCTCTGGCTGGGCTGGGTGACTTTCCTCTGGGTGAAGCTAAGCTTGGCAGGTCAGATTAGGTTCCTGTGACCTGTTAAATGACTCTTGTTTTCTTCCAAGGCCTGAGTTGGAGCTAGCTGCTCAGCCAGGCCTTTGTCATTATCAAAGATGGAGATTTCCAGTGGTGGAGGAGGGGCAGCCTTCCCTCCTCTTCTCCCTGAGAAGGAGTGAGGATGTCAGGGTTCTACTCATGCCAGAGTCTTGGTTCCTGGGCTGTCTCTTTCTGGTCTGGGAACTGCAGGATGAAGATATCTGCCACTTGTCAATTTGTGCTGGTGTTGAGTAGAATCAGCTTGCCTGCTGTGTCTGGCACCTTTGTCCTGGACTCTCTCTGTTGTTATGGCTTCTATGGCCACTATCCCTGCTGCCGCTGGCACTGCAGTCGGGGCTACCAAGTGCTCAGATCTGTCTCCTTGCCTGGATTTTCCCACTCTGGCCCAATTCTTAGTACTGCGATGGCACACTTGTAATTCTCTATCCTAGGACTATTCACTGGAACACTAAAACTGCTTTCTATGGGAGAGCTTGTTTAGCCTCCAGCTTCTCCATGCCATCTTCCTCCGAATCCTTGTATAAAGTTCTTTACTCCCTTAATTTGTTTTTCAGTGTTTATTCTCATATCCCTTAGTTGATTGTTATGTTTTCCTTAGACTACCTTTCCTTCTTTTGTGCTCCATTCAGCATTCCCTTTGTGATTTCCCTGGATTTTTTCAACTGTCTGTTTATGGATTCCATGAATGCCTCTATTGATCATTGTCTATTCTCATCCCACCCATGCAATTACTGTATTAATCTCTGATTAGCTTCCTCATGCTCATGCAATTCCTGTATTTTTCTTTGACTGTTCTCAGCCTGCTTAGGCAATTCCTGTATTTTTCTTTGACTGTTCTCAGCCTCCTCACGCAATTTCTGTCTTTGGTTGTTCTCAGCCTGCTCATGTAATTCCTGTGTTTCTCTTTGTTCTCAGCATGCTTATGCAATTTGGGTCTCTTTGACTGTTCTCATCCTGCTCATGCAAATTCTGTATTTCTCTTCGACTGTTCTCAGCCTGCTCAAGTATGTGGAGGTTTTATTTGGGGGGGGGCTTTTGTTTTTGAAGATAGATTCTCATGAACTTTTTTAGCTTGGATGACTTCAAGCAATGATTCTCAATAAACCAAGCTAAGAATACATGTGGGAACCACTCTTCTGTGGTAAATATTTTACCTTCCTACTGGGTTAATTAAAGCAATTTCTAGGAAATATCCTCTTAATCACTGCCATTTGTCTCATTTATTCCGTATGTGATATAAGTGTGCATTTCCTGTTTGCATGAATTTCCTGTCTATAAGTTTCATTCCTGTTTGGATAAATGACTCTTCCTAAGGCTTTCCTTCTTTCCTTCCTTCCCTCATTCCCTCCTTGCTTCTACCCTCCTTTACACCCTGCCTCCCTCCCTTTCCTCCATCTCTTCCTAACTCGTCTTTTCTATCCATGTGTCTCTCATCTCTTCCTTACTTGGCTCTCTTCTTTCTTCCTTCCCCCTCTCCCTGCCTTCCCTCTTTCTTTTCTTCTTCCATTGTCCCTCCTTCTCTCTCTTTCCATTCATTCCTTCTTCCCTTCTCTCTGTTTCTCCCTCCCTTCCTGCTCTCCCTTTTCTCTTTCCTCTTTATCTTCATCCTCCCTTCTTCCCCTCCTCCCTCCCTCCCTCCCTCACTCGCTCTCTCGCTCGCTTGCTTGCTTCCTTCCTTCCTTTCTTTTTTGCTTTCTTGCTTTTTCTTTTTTCCAGGTCTCGACTTGAACTCTGGGAACTGGGCTCTGTCCCTGAGACTCTTTGTGCTAAAGGCTAGTGCTCTATCGCTTGAGCCACAGTACCATTTCTGGCTCTTTCAGAGTAATTTATTGGCGATAAGAGTCTCACAGTCTTTCCTGCTTGGTCTGGCTTCAAACCCTGATCCTCCGATCTCAATCTCTTTATTAGCTAGAATTGATTCATGATCCACTGGTGCCCAACTCTCCTTTCTTTTCTTTTTGTAACAGTGTCTTGCTATAGACTATGAAGGCATGTAATTAGTGGTCCTCGTGGGGGAATTTCAGGTATGTACCCCTGTGTCCAGATCGGGTTATACTATATGATTTCCTGATGGCATTGGTTTTCTCCTGTTCACCAAGTTTTTCTCAAATCTGACTTCCTCCATGTCCTTCAACAGATGTCTTCATTCTGATGTATGTTGAGAGAAAGGAAGAGAATGTATGGACCTTCCTCATTGCTTTCAAACTTAACTGAATCAATGCAGGCCCCCATATAGGGTCAGTAAGTAAAGGATTGCCCTACTCCTAGCAAATGTCCATCTTTTGTTGGTGCTCATTATCCCATCCTGGGTTAGGTAATATACCTCATTTTAACCTTTCTGATTGAACCCTGGAGCTCAGCTGTAATCTGCCTGAGTAGCTGCTCTTTGTAACTTTGTCTACTTGCAACTATGCATTAATCTCCTTCATGTGTTGTAACTTTGTGGTTCTTGTCATTTCTCTCTCTCTCTCTCTCTCTCTCTCTGCTAGATGTTCCTAGACCTACTGAATATGTTACCTATCTTTAAAAGAATTTTTTGTTAAAATCACACTCTTTCAGATGCTCACACTTTATTATACACTACTTTCCAGCATAAAGAAAGTGACTTTTGATCTTTCCCAACACCATTCATTAAAAAAATCGTAGGAAAATATATTAACTATATAGAATTTCAAATTATTTAGTTTTTATGTTTTTATTGTAAAAATAGTGTACAGAGGGGTTACTGTTACATGTGTAAGGTTATTGAGCATTGTTACCTCCTCCTTTTTCACTACCATCCCTTCCTATCCTAACTCCCCAACTCCTCCTTCCCCACCAAGTTGTAAAGTTTGTTTTCAACATAGTGTCTTGTACATCTCATTGTTACAATGGGTCAACCTATATCCTTATTTCAACATTTTGTTATTTCCCTTGCCCTCCCCAAATTAGAAGAATGTATATACAAGATGTAGGTCACTGAAATCAAACACAGTGAAAACAGGGGTTATACTGTGTAGGAAGCACATACAAAAGATGCAAAAGATTCACATAGTAGATTTCAAATATTTTAAAAACAATAGCAAGAAAGAAAAAGCCACTTGTGTCCCTATCTTGAGGTTTATTTCACATAACATCATCTTATATGGTCATATGTACATAGCTTTTCACCTTTTCTGCTTTTCCTAGACTTATACTAGTTATTGCTTATAAGGGAAACCATGGGACTATGTTTCTTTGGGCCTGGCTTACTTCACTTAATATTATTTTTTTCCAAGTCTTTCCATTTCCTAACAAATGGGGTGATGCCATTATTTTTGATGGAGGCATAGAATTCATATACATATATAGATAGATAGATAGATAGATAGATAGATAGATATATCACATTTTCTTGATTCATTCATCTAGTGAGGGGCATCTGGATTGGTTCCATATCTTAGCTATGGTAAATAATGCTGTGATATACATAGTTGTGCTGTTAGCTTTAGTATAGCCTTGTTTGTGATCGTTTGGGTAAATGCCCCAAACTGGGATTTCTGGGTCATAGGGGAGCTCTATGTGGGGTCTTTTGAGGAACCTCCATACTACTTTCCAAAGTAGTTGAACAAGTTTACACTCCCACCAACAATGCAGTAGGGTTCCCTTTTGGCCACATCCCCTCCAACATCTGTTGTTATTGTATTTCTTGATTATAGCCATTCTAATTATGAAGTGGAATCTCAATGTTGTTTTGATTTGTATTTCTTTTATGGCTAGAGAAGTTGAACATTTCTTCATGTGTCTATTGGCCATTCTTATTTCCTCTTCAGAGAGATTTCTCTTTAAATCTTTAGCCCACTTGTTGATGGGGTGGTCGTTTCTTTGAGGATTTGTTTAGGGGGATTTAGTTTTTTGAGTCCTAAGTATATTTTAGATATGAGACCCATGTCTGTTTTATGGCCGGTGAAGGTCTTCTCACAATTCATGGGCTTTTTAGTGATCTTGCTAGCTATGTCCTTTGCCATGCAGAAACTCTGCAGTTTCATGCAATCCCATTTTTCCAACCTTTCTTTAATTTGTTGTGTTTCTGGGTCTTTATTTAAAATTTTTTGGCATCTGCCAAGGAGCCCTATAGTTTCTCCTCTTCCTTCCTGTAATGTTTTTAGGGTGTATGATTTTTTTCAACATGAAAATTATGTGGTAATGATAGGATAAAGTCACATGTGTAATCATCCTGGCCTTACCAGAAAAGTGCCCATTGGGAATGCCTTGAAGCTTGACAGGTTGGGCAAGGTGGCTGTAAAGAAGTATGGAATATCATGAATGGCAGGTACAGACATAGATTGGACCAAAAATGCTGCACATGATGGCTCCACAAATCAGTATTATAATGTGTCTTCATAGTGTCAGTAACGTTTAGAAACATTTAGAATACTAGAAAAACAAATTTCCTTCTCAGCACCTTGCTTGTTCCTTCTGAAAGTTTAGATGCATTAAATTTTTCATGGACTTCCTCTGCAACTGGGAATGGTCATAATTTGATGTGCCCTTTTCTGCCCTACCTATGCTCTTCTTGCCCTTCCTGCCTGTTTCTCCCTCTGCAGTTTTTCTTTTTATTAATGACCATTCAGTCATATTTAGCTCTCCTAGATGCTATGATAAATCTCTAAAGTAGTTCATTTTGGTCAGGCTTTGAACTATACAGTACACTTCTGATGACTCTGGTGAGAGCTTTGGGATGAGAAACAGCAAAGGTCTGGGAACTTCTTTCTATAACAGGGAAGTTTTCCAGAAAGTTAAGTAAAGGTATGAATATTTTGGTGAGGAAGAGTGTGAATTTAGCAAGTGACTGTATTTCCTTTTGCATTTGTCTAGACCCAGGAACTGTTCTGTATTATGTCCTCCTCTAAGAAGTTGGGGCCGTACAGCTCTAACAGAATATACCTGTTACATTTGTCTGGTTTTGTCTTGGTTCTCCGATTCCATGTGGATCCAGAGGCAGATGGCTATATTCACATGGCCATTCTACTCATGATCTTTCCAGGATGATTGGCATGCCATAGTTGTTTGATGAATATCCATTGAGAGATGAATCCTGTGTAAGGAACTGATAACTCAGTTAGATTCTACAATTGTAGAGGTGCTGGCTCTCTTTGTGTGTGCAGTTCATAATCAGGTAGATTGGGTTCTCTGCTTTCAGTGTTCAAGCTGCCATAAAGAATAGTCAGTAGAAGAGTCATGCCCACACCCCCGCCCCCATATGCTGGCATAAATGCATGCTTCAAAAGGGAACAAATGCCTCTGTATGCTCAGGAACAGACTTCTCAGGAGTTTCTGCTCATCTTAGTCATGTTACTGAACTGAAATATTGTTATTGTCATTATTATAAAGTTGATGTACGGAGGGGTTAGTTGATGCACAGAGGGGTTAGTCAGGTAATGTGTGTGCATTTCTTTTAGGACAGGGTCTCCCCTTCACTCTTTCTCTCTCAGATTTTTCCCTCTCTTCCTACCCACAAGTTATATAGTTCATTTCAGAATTCATAGCTCTTAACATTACTCAATATCTAAAAGCTAAAGCCACGAGTGGTGGCTCACACATAATAATCTCAGGTACTCAGAAGGCCGAGATTATGAGGATCACAATTTAATGTCAGCTGAGGCAAAGTATTGGCAACAACTCCTTTCAAAAAATAAGACTTAAGGGGCTGGGAAGGTGGCTCAGTGTTAGAGTGCTTGCCTTGCATGCATGAGGCCCTGGGTTCAATTCCTCAACACCTCATAAACAGAAAAAAGCGGGAAGTGGAACTATGACTCATGTGGTAGAACCTTAGCCTTGAGCTGAAGAACTGAGGTTTACAGTCCAGGCCCAGAGTTCAGGCCCCACGACCACCACCACCATCAACAAAAAGACTTAATTATGGTGGTACATGCCTTACTTCTCATCTATTCTAGGCTGGCTGGAATGGTTCATTGTAAGACTCCATTTCCTACTTGAGTACTATCCATTCCACACTCTTCTTAGCTTCCATGATCAGAGGGGATTGGCATATTCAGGATGGTATGGCTGTATATGTCAAACCTACAGCCAACATTATGTGCTACAAATGAAAATATTTCTTATAAACAAGATAATAGTGTCCAATGAAAAGCTTGGTACCACAAGTGATATGGCTAAGCAAAAGGGTACTGATGGCCAGTGGTGTGCTTAGGGGGCTAGAACTGTGCACAATGTCTACAGTCTGGCCAGTATTGTATACAGTGCCCATGAACTCAAGAACCTCAGGGTATGTTGAAGCTCAACGTGGCTGTGCTTGCCCAGGTAGGCATGGGTTGCAGCATGGCATCTGAAAGAATGCAATGGGTAAGGAGCCAGCTGTGCAGTAGCAAGGTCAGTGTAAATCCATGACTCTTGGGGATTGAATTGGGGAGCCCAGTGAAGGCACAGACAGGATTATGATGTGATAGACCTATGCATGTCTTAGCTCTGAGGTTGACTGCAGACCCTGAGGTATCCAGAGATGCAATGGGACCAGACAGAAATTTCACAGGATCTCAACATTCCTGGCAGAGATTCAGGAAGGATGGCAGCATTTGAGTCTGTCAGATGAAGGTCTGCACAAACTGGAGACACCTAGGTCCCCTGAGAATCTCCTGGGGCAGTGCCTTGTGCTGAATGTGCAGCACAGGTCGAGAGGGCTTTATTGCCCACTGGATGTAGCTGGAATTGTTTCTTTATTCCCTAGTGGCTGAGTAGATCCACTGGTCAGTGTGTCTGTTCTCCCCAGAAGACACTAACTACCAGTGGGCATATCAGGGCAATGCTTTGTCCCACCTGAGGTTGGAGGCAAGGACACTGCCTGAGATTGAGGCATGCTGGACAGGGACAGCTCCATATTCATGCCTGTAGTAGGATTGGCAGGACTGGACACAGGTCTTCCTCTCCCATGCCAAAGTGCAAAAACCCAATCCAACCTAGTTCAAGTCATGGAACCTAAGCTCATTCTCTGTCCTGTTCCATGGCCTTCTTTGTACCTGCCTCTCTCCACTCTTTACAACCTGTGTCTCTGTAAATTTCGGTTAAAGAGTTGGTTGTGTTGGGGCAGAAAGACCTCAGCTATGGAACCAAAGAAAAAGAAAAGCTAATGGAGAGCTTCTAAGGCCTGAATGTGTTTGTTGATGGCAAGGGTGCAGACTTAGGATCTGGTAACCTCTGAATTCCAGACCCTAGGTAAGAGCTGCTAAGTATGTCATTTACATGCCTCCCATGTTTTAGTCTACCTCTTGCCCCTGCAATTTTATATTTTCTCATAGGACTGTCTATGTCATCCCCATCTACATGGAGCTCATAGAAGACACTGGTCCAGGGTCCTTGCATGGTCCTTGCCTGGTCCTTGCCTGGTCCTTGTAGGGTTCTTTCAACTGCAGAAACATCTGTTTCTTATGCTCAGCTCTCTCTCTCTCTCTCTCTGTATATATATATATATATATATATACATATATATATATATATAATTTTTTTTTGCTTTAAGCTTCTGGGTAGCTATTACTGTCCTGGAGCATGACCTAGCTGCAGAGCTCTCCATAGAGTTCCTCTAGGATTATGCACTCCTCACTTCCACGTGGGAAAGAATTAGTGCATAGGCTAAGAGTATTCCAACCTAAGAGGTTTGTTGGACAAATGCCTCCCTAAAATGTTCCCAGGACCAGCCCAATTTCATCTGACTGGCAGATAAGGATTGCATTCATGGATGTGTGCTTTAGCAACTATCATTGGCAGGGCTGAACACTGTTTAGAAAATCAGTAATGAAGACCAACTCCATGCAAGGAATGTGTTGAATGTCTTGTTCCCATATATCAGTTGTTACTAAGGATTTGTTACTGCCATCTTCATGGAACATGTATCATCATTAGCATTTGTAAGCCAATGATGATAATGTTTGGTCAGTAATATTGACAGGTAAAAATCATCTTGAAAATTGGGAATATTTGTGTCTTCTCTTTTTAAAAATGTATTGTAAATGTGATGTATAGAGAGGTTACATTGGAATAAGTCAGGTAATAAGTACATTTCTTTTTGCAAAGTGTCACCCCTTCCTTCCTTCCTTTTCTCCCAGTTTTCCCCCCAACTCCCCCCACAAATTGTACAGTTCATTTTCAACATAGTGTCTAGTGAATATCACTGCTGTATTAGTTGACCCTTTGTCCCACCATTTCTGTACTTCCTTTTCTCCTTTCCAAATCAGATAAACACATATAAGAAAAAAGTATAGAAATCAAAAACAGTGACAAAAGGGGAAAAGAAAACAAAAACAAAAACAGCATCAACAAAAAAACAATAAAAAGTAAAATAAAAAAGCCTCTTGTTTCCATTTCTTGGAGTTCATTTTGACAAACATCATTTTGTAAGATCATATGCACATAGCTATTGAGCCTTTGTTATCCTATCCTAAGAATTTCTTTTTTAAGTGATACTGGCATTTGAAATCAGAGATTTTTACTTGCTAGACACACATTGTATACCTTGAGCAACTCCTGCTTGCCATTTTTTCTGTGGTTACTTTTGTGATAGGGTTTTGCTTTTTGGCTGAGTAGAACTGTGTTGCTCCTCTTTGTAGTTTAAGTGATGTTGGGATAACATTAAGATGCCAACTTGCCCAGCATTTTCTTTTTTTTTTCTTTTTTCTTTTTGGTCGGTCGTGGGGCTTGAACTCTGGGCCTGGGCGCTGTCCCTCAGCTCTTCAGCTCAAGGCAAGCGCTCTACCACTTGAGCTACGGCGCCACTTCCGGTTTTCTGGTGGTTTATTGGAGATAGGAGTCTCACGGTCTCTCCTACCCGGGCTGGCTTTGAACCGCGATCCTC
>NW_012267476.1:40321-49222 GCF_000151885.1 Dipodomys ordii
GCTAAGATATGGAACCAACCCAGATGCCCCTCAGTAGATGAATGGATCAAGAAAATGTGGTATATATACACAATGGAATTCTATGCCTCCATCAGAGGCATAGAATTATACCGACATAAAATGCAGTGAAAACAGGAGTTATATCTTGGGGGAGTAACATACAAAGCAACAAAAAATCATATCGTATATTATAAATACGTTAGAAACAATAACAAGAAAGAAAAAAACAAGTTGTGTCCCTATCTTGGAGTTCATTTTGCTTAACATCATTTTATCTGTTCGTATGTACATAGCTTTTGACCTTTTTTACTTGTCCCAGACATATTAGTTATTGCAAATAAGGGAAACCATGGGACCTATGTTTCTTTGGGCCTGGCTTATTTCACTTAATATAATTTTCCCCAAGTCTTTCCATTTCTTAACAAATGGGGTGATGCCATTCTTTCTGATGGAGGCATAGAATTCCATTATCTATCTATCTATCTATCTATCTATCTATCTATCTATCTATCTATCTATCTATCTATCTATATTTCACATTTTCTTGATCCATTCATCTACTGAGGGGCATCTTATATCTTAGCTATGGTAAATAATGCTGCAATAAACATAGTTGTGCTGGTAACTTTAGTATGGTTTTGTTTGTGATCATTTGGGTAAATGCCCAAAATCATTTTGCTCTTAACTGGGTTAAACTAATGCTCCTTCTGTCATTTGCAAAATTGACATTGCCCCTTTTTTGTCAGTATACTTTCAGTGTACCTATCAAGCCATGTTTTAAATGCATTTCTATCAGATGACATGTTTTGTGCCACATTCTTTTAGAAATAAGCCTCCCTGTATAGCCCAGTCAGGCTCTGAATTGACGATCCTTTCTGTCAGGCTACCTCATGCTCGGATGACACACCAGCTATTGGGTCACTTCTAAAAATAGCTCAGGTGAACTCTTAGAAGCAGAGGGTTGAATGGTAGTTGCTGAGAGACTGAATGAGGATAGCCAGATGTTGATCAGGCATAGATAGTCTCAGAATGTTTTTCACATGCTATTCACAGGCCTGGGATACTTCTGAGCCAAGGAGCCAAGAAGCTAAGGTATACAGCAGCATAGATGAGACCTGAACCATTCAATGCCAAATGGCAAACCCACTTATGATAGTAACACCACCAAATCCTGTTCTTACTGTTGGAAGTGCAAGACTGTGTTAAGAGAAATCATAACCTCTGTGGCATGTAGTACCAAAGAACTGTGTGGATCACAAACATTATAGGACACCTAGAATTCTCTGGAGCCATAAGAAAAGAAATGGTGGCAGAAACAAGATTGCCTCTTCCTATACATCCTCATATTTACTGAAGGGCCATTTTTATTTAAGAGGTGCTCTGTGCTATGTGAACTAATAATTCTGGTTTATAGATAACAAAAACCAGTCCTCACGGGACATTGTGTATGATGTTGTGACAGCAAGGTGCTCTACTGCTTGAGACATTGCTTCACTTCCATCTATTTTTTGTGCTTCATTGGAGGCAAAAGTCTCTTGAGTGGCTAGGATTAAAGGCCAGACTCACTAACACCACGTTACATCTTTATTTTTCAAACACCCTGTTTGAAGCATACCAAACAAAACGTTACCAAATTAAGTCTCATCCTTGTTTAACTTATGACATGGTTTTTCATGGCATGGTAAATTCACCACTGCTGTAAGTACTTCCCTCAGCTGGTCATGGTATCTGGTTTATCTGGCAGTCTCCAACACAATATGAACTCGACAGCAACTGAGATTGTGCCTATGTTCATCATTTATATACAGTGAGCCTTATATACATTAGTACCTTGCACAGAAGTGTAAAGAAAGGACCATGACAGTGGATGTCACATGTTCTTTGGATGGCAACAAAGTGTAGATAGATTCATCCACCTCAATTTCTTGGCCAGAGGTCACAGTTAAGCTTGTTGAGAAGACAGCAAAATTTGAAATTTACTGAGAGGTTTTATTCCTAATTTCTTATTTTACCTATCTCTTGCAGTTTCTTAATCTCCATCTGTTTCTCACTCTGATTTCCTCGGTTTTTGTGTGTTTGTTACTCTGTTTTTCTCTGTTTCTACCTGTATGCTTTTCTTTATCTGTCCGTCTATCTCTATGTTTCTCCCTCTTTTCCTCCATCACTCCCTCTCCCATTCCTCTCTCTAATTCTCTCTCAAATTGTTGATAACTTCCTTTTCTCTTCACGACCTAGGACCATCTCATATATATAGCTGAACTAATCTTCTGATTTCTGCAAAACAAGTGGCTGGGACTGCCACTACACTTAGTCAGTATCTGTCCTTAACATAGTAAGTAGGCTCTGTTTAGCCTTCCTCCAAAAAAGAAGTAAAAATCTAGTGTCAATAACTTGAAATTTTTTACTATGTTTTTCAAGGAAAGACACAGAAAGAAAGAGGTAATCATTTTCTGTTTGACACTATCAATCTTGGTTAATCACTCCTAGAATGCTTACACAAACACATCCACATGAGAAATGAAGAAAGAAAAATAGAAAAAAGAAGGAAAGAAAGAAATTAGTTTTTATTACATAAATATAGTCTTTTTTGTGTTGAACCTGGGGCTTGAACTTAGAATTTGGGCACTGATTCTTAGCTGTTTCTGCTCAAGTCTATTGTTTTACCACTTCACCTTCAGCTCCATTTATACCTTTTTGTTGGTTAACTGGGAATGAGATTCTTATTGACTTTTCTGCCAGGGCTGGCTTTGAAACCAGACACTCAGATCTCAGCTTCGTGAGTAGTTAGAATTATAGGTGTGAGCCACCAATATTTCATCATGTGAAAGTTGAACAATGTAACTTGAGGATAGAGATGTAAGGGGGCAAATGGTCAAGAAGGATGTAAGGGGTGATATTGCCTGGGAAGCAATATAATCTGACTCATGGAATTGTAACCTCACGGACAACTACTTAATAATAAATAACTATTGTTTCTTTTATATGTTCTTCCCCCATGGTATAATCCCTGTTGTCACTTTATTTGATTCTGGTGCCCTGCATCTTGTATATACATTTTTCTAATTCAAGGAGGGGAAGAAAAATAACAAAATGCTGAAACAATACAGGTTAACCCATTGTAACAATGAGATGTACAAAATATTATGTTGAAAACAAACTTTACAACTTTGGGGGTGGGAAGGAAGAGTTGGGGAGTTGGGGAGGTGAGTGAAGGGATGGTAGGGGAAAAAACAAAGGAAATAACAATGCTCGATAGAAAATGTACTCATTACCTTGCTCATGTAACTGTAGCCCTTCTGCACAGTATCTTTACAATAAAAATATAAAATAATAACTAACTAAATAAATAAAATGTTGGTTTTTTGATACTATTCACCATTTTTCCCTCAATTAAAAATAATTCTAAACCTAATATATAGGAAAGAGGCCTATCTGATCAAGTAAAGTTCATATTGAATAATGGAAGTGAAATGATAATTTAACATCAAGTTTCTGTATGCATACTGTCTTTAAAAAGTATTTAGTAATATATTCCAAATTTACTAACATTCTCAACAATTTTCAAAACTTTCAAAATAGTTCACAGTCTAGCAACCCATACTCAGGTTAGAGAGGGTTTCTTGGTATGCTCTGACATGTTTAACCATATTTTGTTAAATCTTTTATAAAAGATTGTGTTTGGAAGTCTGTAAGAATGAAGCTGATATACCTGTGAGAAGTTTTTCAGAATGTGTTTTTCCAGATCATGTACCCAGACATCAAGGCTGGAGACACATATAAATAAACTGTGCTCAGAAAACAGAAGTGGAGAGGTTTGGAAAGCAGGGTCCAGCTTCCCCTCCTGGCTGCAAATCTGGGTGGAAGTCATCCTATGCGAGTGGGAACATTTCTATGTAGTCAGCTCAGGGACCAACACTTGTTCGCCTAGGTTAGAAGCTATAGCACTGTGGGGCTTGGTCGGGAGCTGCCATGAAGTTTCAGGCAGAGATTATGGGTCAGGATCACTTCAAGTGTGAGCTGGGAAGATTTTCAGTGACAGGGAGGACCAGAAGGAGGCAGAGGCTGGGCTGGGAAGGATCTAAAGGAGGCAAAGATATGGGGGCAGGAGCAGCACTAGAGGTGGTTGAGCCCTGGTTCTGCACTCTGGGGCTGAAAGCCACACTTTTCATGGAAGTTTCTGGATCTTGAGTCCCAGCACATTATTTCTCTCACACGGTGCCAGTAGACACTTTTCTCTCTCACAGTCATCCTTTGCAGTCACGCCCCATTCTTCCCTCAGTCCATACTGTGCTGAACCTGGTTTTCAGTGCTGTGCTATATATCCAGCAGTTTGTTAAGTATCCTGGATTGTATAGTTTCTTGTTAAGGGTTATTTCTCTGGGCTTCCGTTTCTGTAAGGTACACTGCTAGCAGGTGCTAAATGCTTCTAAAGCTTGTTGAGATGCTGGAATTAAGTCAAAATATTGAATTATTTTCAGGGGACATATTGAGTTGTACCTTGCTGAACTCCAAGTTCTGCATTCTCAAATGACTATCAGGATAGTGAATGATGGGCTGGGGAGGTGGCTCTGTGATAGAGTGCTTGCCTTGCATGCAGGAGGCACTGGGTTTGATTCCTTAGCACCACATAAGCAGAAAAAGCTGGAAGTGGTGCTGTGGCTCAAGTGGTAGAGCACTAGCCTTGAGCTGAAGAGCTGAGAAACAATGTTCAGGCTCAGAGTTCAGGCTCTACAACCAACAAAAGAAAACAAAGAGAGAGGTCTGGAGGAAGATGGTGGAGGAGAAGGTGGAAGCTAAACAAGCTCTTGCATAAAAAACAGTTTTAGTGTTCCAGTGAACTGTCCTAGGCTAGAGAATCACACTAAGTATACCATCACAGTACAGAGAGTTTGGCCAGAGAGGAAACATCAAGGCAGTTTGTTCAAGGAGACAGATCTGACCACTTGTCAGTGTCCATAGTGGTGGCATCAATGGCTACTACAGCAACTACCATATCAACAAAGAGATTCTGGGACAAAGGCACCAGACGCATGTTAGAGTACATTCTACTCACCACCAACAAGAACTGACAAAGAGCAGAAATCTTCATCCTGCTGATTGCAGACCATGGATGCCCCAGAAACCAAGAGGCTGGCCTGAGTAGACCCAAGACATGCTCACTCCTTCTCACGGAGCACTGGTGGGAAGGTAGCCCCTCCCCTACCACTGGAGCATATCTTCATCTTTGATACTGACAAAGGCCCTGCTAGAGCAGCTAGCTCCAACTCAGACCTTAGAGGAAAATAATAGGAGCCATTCCACAGATCATAGGAACCTGACCTGACCTGATGGGCTCAGCTCCACACAGGGGAAAGTTGTCATTCCCAGGCAGAGAAAGCTCTGCCCCCGGAGGAGTGACTTTCTTCACTGGGTAAACACAGCCAGAGGCTGCCCCTCCCCACTAAAGCTTAGGCCCAACATCTCAGCAGCAGGAGAGATAAAAGACAAATAATTAAAACTCAGTGAACATAAATCCTGAGAATGGCTCCAGGCTGGGCTCTGTGAGTGTCTCAGGAGCTTGCCCCTCAGGGAAAAGCTACTGATTGCTGATAGGCCTCAATCCTACCCAGAACCTACTCTCCTCATGGCAACTCCAAGCTAGAGGAAACAGCCATCTCCTTCTGCTGTGATACTCAAAACAGATCTCACTCCCACTGAACTAGACTGGGAGGAGGATCACAAAGTTCTGGGTAAGGCAGAGGATTTTTCTGCCTGCTCAAACAAACTGATTTAAGAAACCAAGCCAAAGGTAAACCAAACACCACAGGCAAACCAGAGGCTCCAGCAAGAGACTGGTTATGGACACAGGGGAGATACAAGATCTTCCCCCCACCAAAAAAAAAATCAAAGAATTCTTTTTTCTACCTAACTTAAAAAAAATTTAAAATGTTTTCTATTTTTTCCATAATTTTTATTGTGTGTGTGTGTGTGTGTGTGTGTCTGTCTGTCTGTCTGTTTTAAATCTCTTTTAACCTTTTGGTCCTTTTTTTGCGTGAATTAATTGCTGCTCTACTCATCCACAGATATATCAGATAAACACCCACCATTGATTGTTAGACCTTATCCATCATTGTGTACATACTTAATTCAGAAATTTATTACTCAACTCACAACCCAATAGGCTTAATTTCTTTAAAAGTAGAATTATTTCTTTATACCTATATAATTTTTAAGTATTCCATTTTAACATTTTTTTATTTTTAAATTTTTACTTTTTATCACTCTCCTCCTCTCATCCTGTCCTTTTCTTCTGTCAATATTATTTTTTATATTTACATAATTACTGTGTTTCATTTTTTAAATTTAAATTTTTTCATTTATTCTTGTTGCTTTATCTCTTTCCTTTAATTCTGTCCAATTCATTTCCCTCTCTGAGATTAGGACATGGTTAAATTCACTCTCCTTCTACCTCTCTACATCTCTCTAATCTGAATAATTTCTGGTTTGCAGAATCACTCCTTGCTGTTTTTAGCCCATTAATCCATAGTTGCATGATACTGAATAGATTGTGTTTGTTGAACTAGATTGTATCTGAGGCCATTTTGACTGTGAAACTACAGGACTCTGGTGGATGCTTGCCTGAAAATGGTGTTCTAGTGAGAAATTGGTGTTACTTTCATACCAAATGGGCAGAATAAGCCGGAGAAACACAAGAAAAATGGCAAGTCCAGGTATCTCAACTCCCACTCAGGTTAATCAGGTGACAAAAGAGTTAATGAATAATCCAGAGGAGAGTTCCCCAAAAGCTCTACAAACACTACTGGTAAGCATGGTGAATGAAACATTGAAAAACTGCAAAGGAGCGTGATAGGGAGTGAGAGAAGGCTAACCAAAGGTTAATAGAAGAACTTCAAAAGCATGTTGAGGTTCAACAAAAATTACTACAGGAATTTAATGAGTAGGAGTAAGCTACTCATCGATTAATACAGGAATTGGGTGGGCAGGCTGAGAACAAAGAGAAACACAGGAATTACATGAGCAAGATTGGGGATTGAAGACAGCCTAGATATTATAGAGAAAGAACATACAACTATCCAAGACAAATCCAAGAAACATGATAGATCTATTCAACATTTAGAAGAAACCATCAGAAGGCCTACTCTAAAGATAATTGGTGTAGAGGAGCACCAAGAGACAGAAGTTAATGGGCTAGGAAATTTATGTAATAAGATCCTAGGAGAGGACTTCCCAAACATGCAAAAAAAATAGTCCTATTCAGATACAAGAAGATTTTAGAACCCAAATAGATCAGACAAGAACAGGATATCCCACCATCACATTATAATCCGCACAGGATCAATTCAGACCAAGGAAAGGATCCTTAAAGTTGTCAAGGAGAAAAGATCAATCACGTCCAAAAGGAAACCGATTAGAATCACCTCAGATTTCTCCACAGAGACAATTAAAGCAAGAAGAGCCTGGAATAATGTATGCCATGCCCTAAAGACAAACAACTATCAACCAAGCACACTGTACCCAGCTAAACTCTCCATAAAGGAAGGCCAAATAAAAACCTTCCATAGTAAAGAAAAACTGAAACAATATATCTCCAAGAAATTAGGGCTACAAAAGATACTTCAAGATGTCCTACACATAGAAGAACAACAAGAGCACAATAAGGCGAAGAAACTGCACTTAAACTGAGAACCAAGAACCATAGGAAGAACCCAGTTTTCCAAATCCACAAGAAGGTGAAAACATGGCAGGAAATATGAAACACCTCTCAGTCCTGACTCATAATATTAATGGAGTGAACTCACCAATTAAGCAATATACATTGTTTAGTTGGATTACAATGCAAGATATTTCTATCTGATGCCTTCAAGAGTCAAACCTTGCTCAAAAAACAAACATATTCTATTAGAATGCCTACCTACAGCAATAAGACAAGATGCAAACATAAAGGAGATCCAAATAGGGAAAGAAGTAAAACTCTCCCTCTTTGCAGATGACATGATCTTGTATTTAAAGAATCCCAGATTCCACTGTCAAATTACTCAAGCTGATTCAAAACTTTGACAAAGTAACAGGGTATAAAATTAACGCTAAAAAATTAATGGCTTTTCTGTATGCCAACAATGAGAATAGAGTGGCTGAAATTAGGAAAGCAACTCCATTCATTATAGTTCCACAAAAAATAAAACACCTAGGAATTGGCTTAACAAGAAGTGAAGGACATCTATGATGAAAACTATAAAAACTTGAAAAAGGAAATCAAAACAGAACGTAGAAAGTGGGAAAAACTCCCATAATCCTGGATTGGAAATATCAACATCGTGAAAATGGCAATACTTCCCAAGGCTATCTACAAATTCAATGTGATACCTATCAATATTCCATTCTCATTCTTCAAGGAAATAGAAGAGGCAATCCAAAAATTCATATGGAACAATAAAAGACCCCGAATAGCAAAAACAATCCTCAACAGCAAGAACAGTGCTGGAGGAATATCAATACCAAATTTCAAACTCTACTACAAAGCCATAGTAATCAAAACAGCTTGGTACTGGCACAAGAACAGACTTCAGGACCAATGGAATAGAATTGAAAACCCAGAAATGAACCTACAGACCTATAGCCGTCAAATCTTCGATAAGGGAGATAAAAAAATAGAATGGAAAAAAGAGAGCCTCTTCAGGAAATGGTGCTGGCAAAATTGATTAACTACTTGTAGAAAACTAAAGCTAGATCCTATATGTCACCCTGCACCAGAATCAACTCCAAATGAATCAAAGACCTGGGAATCAAAGCAGACACTCTGAAAACATTACAAGATGGATTAGAAGAAACCCTAGGTCTCCTTGGCACAGGCCCAAATTTTCTTGATAGAGACCCAGAAACACAACAAATCAAAGAAAGGTT
>NW_012267476.1:49775-59647 GCF_000151885.1 Dipodomys ordii
CCCTCAGTAGATGAATGGATCAAGAAAATGTGGTATATATACACAATGGAATTCTATGCCTCCATCAGAAAGAATGACATTGTCCCTTTTGTTAGGAAATGGAAAGACTTGGAAAAAATTACATTAAGTGAAGTAAGGCAGGCCCAAAGAAACATAGGTTCCATGGTTTCCCTTATTTGCAATATCTAGTATATGTATAAGTCAAGCAGAAAAGGACAGATAAGGTGATGTTAGGGAAATGAACCCTAAAATATGTATTGAAATGTTTTTTTCTTTCATGCGATTGTTTCTCATACATTTATAAGATTATCTCTTTGTTGCTTTGTATGTCCCTCCCCCACAGTATAACCCCTGCTTTCGCTGTATTTGATATCGGTATGATTTGTGGAGGGGAAGCGGAAAAACAAATAGTTTAAATAGGGATACAGGCGGACCTATTGCAACAATGAGATGTATAAGTCGTTATGTCGAAAACGAACTTTACAACTTTGGTGCGGGGGTGGAGGGGATCGGGGTAGATTGGGTAGGGGGTGGAGGGAGGATGGGAAGGGGAAACAAAGGAGTAGGCTACAATGCTTGAATGGAAATGTACTCATTATCTTGCCCATGTAATTGTAACCCCTCTGTACAGTATTTTCACAATAAAAAAAATAAATGTTTGCTAGATTTTGTAGACACCTTTTCAAGATGGGTTGAAGCCTACCCAACAAAGCATGCGACCAAGAATGTCATGGCTAAGAAGATCCTGGAAGAAATCCTACCCAGGTATGGCTTCCCATCCACCATAGGGTCAGACAATGGACCAACCTTTGTTTAAAAAGTAAGTCAGAGAATTGCCGGGGCACTGGGGACCGATTGGAAATTGCACTGTGCTTATAGACTCCAGAGTTCAGGGCAGGTAGAGAGAATGAATTGGACTCTAAAAGAGACCTTAACTAAATTGGCTTTGGAGACGGCACAGACTGGGTATCGCTCCTTCCTTTTGCCCTTTTGAGAGTAAGAAATTCACCCTATCAGCTTGGCTTTACTCCTTTTGAAATAATGTATGGACACCCTCCACCCATTATCCCTAGCCTTCAGACTGAATTGCTTGCTGATTTGGATGATACTGAATTTCTGTGTAAGCCTGACTATTTACAGCTGGTGCATAAGTGTATGTGACCCCAGCTTAGAGTATTACATGATTCTGCTTCTATTCCTACCCCCCATTTGTTTAAACCAAGGGACTGGGTGTTTGTTCAAAGGCACAACTTGAGATCTCTGGAACCACGATGGAAGGGGCCTTACATGGTGCTCCTGGCTACACCCACTGCCCTTAAGGTGGATGGTATTGCTGCTTGGATTCACTGCTCTCACGCCAGACCAGCTGACCCCTTTGCCCTGGACTACTGTGGGGAAACATGGGAAGTCTCCAAGCATCCTTACCCAACCACTCTGCATACACCTCAAGAAAAGAAAAATGAACTGATTGCTATTGGTATTGTTGTTTAATAGTATGGCTAAGGTCAGAGAGGGACTATACCCATTCAAGATCAAGAGCTGTTGGAGTTTAGTTTTGGGCCAGAGCCACAAGATTGTGTCTCAGGACCATATGTCAAGGGGGGGGAATGAAGGGTTAACGTTTTGAGGCAGTGACCACTAGTTGCTTGTTTAAACTAAACCTAAGATCAGCAAATTCTGTCTAGCAGAGCAACACATGGTGGTAATCCAAACACCTGGTTGGTTGTGTGCCCTTATAACCCCTGCAAATCTTTAGCTCGGGGGTCTCCTCCTAGGCTCTGCTGTGTCGGAGTGTAGGACGAGGCCCATTTAAATAAAACCTTAAAACAAATGTAAAGTTTGACTCTCGGTGGTCTTCTTGGGGGGGGGGGTCCTGCGACCTGGGCACAACACATTAGTCATCAGGCCTGTGCATGTTGGCCCTTATTTTTGTTTGCCATCCCTAGAGGGGTTGCTGATCCAATTCACAGAATGTTTTCCACATTTAGAGAACACATTTTCCAAGGCTTTCCACATATAGTCAATATCACACTGTATTCCAGAAAAGTGATAGCAAGTTGCATTGCAACCAGAACAGAGGAAAGTAATTAGGAAGAATTCTAGCTAGCTTTTGCTCTACATGCCATAAAAAGATCAACACAAAAGAAAATCCAGACATGAAAAATTAAAGGTACACATTTATTCAATATTTTCCTTAATTTCATTTTTAGTGAGACAATGTAAGGAAACAGAAGCATGGTGCAGACCTTGCGATACAGTGAGGTCAGCCAAGGAAGAACACATCAGGGCACCGCATTTGCCACCACGATATGAATGGCACCCCTCCCAAAACTTTCTATCACAAGGCTGGTATGAAATACTTCACTGTAAAGATTTCATTAAGCCACTCACTATGTAAAATCCTGTTCTTCACAATATCTGGGGAGAAAAAAAGTACACGTGCAGATGATAATCTAATACTGCCCAAGTCCTGAGCCCATTATGTCATCTTCTCTTTGTTCTCTTCTTTGCTTTCGTAGAACAGCTGGTAGTCCACACATCTCCATAGTGTACTAAGTATTAAAATAAAATTTTAGACCAATCTCCTCTTCAGATAGATCACTGATGTCTAACAAGTTGGCTGCGGAGCTACTCCACATAGGGAGGACATTAAAACCTGGCCAGTGTCCGTCTTGCTGCAGGGGCTTTAGATAAAGAGAGTGAAAGAAATTTTGGGCTCTCTCACTGTTCTTTTCTACCTCTCTGTTCTATTCTAGCGCTCTCTCTGTTTGTTTCTAGCTCTCTGCTCTCTCACTGCTCTATTCTCTCTCTGTGTTCTCTTCTGTACTCTCTCTGCTCTCTCTGTTCTATTCTAGCTATCTCTGCTACCTAGCTCTCTATCTGTTCTCTCTGCTTTCGGCTCTCTCACTGCTCTCTCGCTGCTCTTTTCTAGCTCTCTCTGCTTTCTCTCTGCTCTAGCTCTTTCCTCTCTCTTTCCTCTTTTTCCTCGCTCTTTCCCCACGTGGAGTGCCAACCTTGCCTGGTCCCAGCAGGACTACTGAATAAACCTACCCCTTACCTGAAAAAAAAAAGAAATTTTGGAAGTGCTGACAAGATGCCTTGGTCCATGATAGCCTGTAGAGGAAGAACCATGGCATGTGTTGAACTTGCAGTATCACAAATGCCATACTAGAAATACAAATGTTATGAATCAGAATCCAAATAGAATATTCAGGTGATGAGCTCAGGTGAAGTGAACAAAATGAAATAAGACCACAAAAGCAAAATCTCAGACCTAAGCAAAAGTGACTGCATGTGTCAATGCAGGCACAGCTAATGCCTCATATCAAATTGAAGTAGTTCCCTGATGACCAAGAGCAGTGGCTAGTGCCTCTCAGTTCCTTATCAAGCAACCTAAGGTTTTTCCTATATTGCCATATATAAACACTTTTGAATCCAGAAAATGTTAAAACCCTGTAGAAGTAAAACTCTCCTACTTTGCAGATGACCAGACCCAAAAGAAAATTTAGAAAAAAATAAAAAAAGAAATGCAAATCAAAACAACATTAAGATACCATTTCACCCCAGTTAGAATGGCAAAAATCAAGAACTCTAATAACAACAGATGCTGGAGGGGATGTGGACAGAAGGGAACTTTACTGCATTGTTGGTGGAAGTGTAAACTTGTTCAACCACTTTGGAAAGTAGTATGGAGGTTCCTCAAAAGACTCCACATAGAGCTCCCCTATGACCCAGCAATTACACTTTTGGGCATTTACCCAAATGTTTACAAACAAGATCACACTAAAGCTACCAGCTCGACTATGTTTATTGCAGCATTATTTACTATAGCTAAGATATGGAACCAACCCAGATGCCCCTCAGTAGATGAATGGATCAAGAAAATGTGGTATACATACCCAATGTAATTCTATGCCTCCATCAGAAATAATAACATTGCCCCATTTGTTAGGAAATGGAAAGGCTTGGAAAAAATTATATTAAGTGAAGTAAGCCAAGCCCAAACAAACATAGGTCCCATGGTTTCCCTTATTTGCAATATCTAGTATATGTCTGAGTCAAGCAGAAAAGGTCAGGTAAGGTGATGTTAGGAAAATGAACCCTAAGATATGTATTCAAATGTTTGTTTTTCTTTCTTGCAATTGTTTCTAACACATTTATAAGATTGTTTCTTTGTTGCTTTGTATGTCCCTCCCCCACGGTATAAGCCCTGCTCTCACTGTATTTGATGTTGGTATAATTTGTGGAGGGGATGGGGAAAAACAAGTCGTTTAAATAAGGATACAAGTGGACCCGTTGCAACAATGAGAAGTACAAATCGTTATGCCGAAAACAAACTTTACAACTTTGGTGGTGGGGGGGCGGGGAGGAGTGGGGGGGGAGATGGGAAGGGATGGGAAGGGGAAACAAAGGAGGAGGCTACAATACTTGAATGGAAATGTACTCATTATCTTGCCCATGTAATTGTAACCCCTCTGTACAGTATTTTCACAATAAAAAATAAATAAAAAGAAAAAGAAAAGAAAAAAACAAACAAAAACCTCAAAAAAGAATGTATATGTGTTGAAAATGATATTTCCAGGAGCAGAAAAGTCTGTGTGGCTATCTGGACTCAACAGTGTTGTCTCATTATTGTTGCTACCCATTTCCACAGGGCACATTGCAGCTGGGGAAGAAAGGGAGGCCATTACCTCTCCATAACTTCTCCCTAGTCAGAGTCTTTTCTGCAATTCCTGATCATTGGCACCCCCTGAAAACCAGTCAGAAGAACCCTAAAAATGAACCCACACCTTCAGAATTCAAACCTATGTTTTGGGCAGATCTCAAGGGACTCATAGCCACACGCACTGTAGTGTATAGAAGGAAAATTTTAGCACATGATATGGCTTCCAGTAGGTATTGCTCCTTTTTGCAGATGACTCATATATACGTCCCCCCTAATTCGTTCTGAATGAGGAATATAAGGGAATACCCGTATCCTAGGGGAGTCTGGACAAGTTTTAGTATGTTGAGTCACAGCTATTCTAATGGCTGTTATCTTCTGATCAAGAATTCTTTCTAGTCAGGGATATCTCATCATATATTTGACTCTTTTTACTTGATAACTATGCATTTAGCAATTCTATATGATAGTAGCTTCTCTACAGAACGTACTTAAGTCACTCCAGAACAGATTAAACCACTACTGATGTTTTTGTCTGCTCTGTCATCTTACCTTTGTCTTTTGTTGACTCTCTCCCACACAAGACAAAGAACAAACCAATGAATCTTTCAATCAATTTTCTAGCCTTCTTCTATGGGCCTCTCTGAAGTTTCTGGAAGCCCCAAGGTACCCTAGAGGAAGGCAGGTTGATAGTTGGATCAGCATTACATTTGTGAGCAAACACCACAATCAGGACAGAGCACATTGGTTCATGGGATGTAGATTCTAATTTCAAAGAAGACTCCTCACAATTTAGTTATAAGGGAAAGGCTTTCAGTTTACAAGCCCAAATTCAGCACTGCCTTTAAATGGTGGAATAAATGACACAGGAATCTTTTCTAGGCTTCTAATAATTGGTTGATGTACAGATCCCTTGAAAGCAAACTACTTCTGAGTTCTGCAGCAAAAATGTTACAACCTACTTTATAACAGTTCTATCCTGTTACCTGAAACACCAAGAATAGTGCATGTTCTCCTCTATTCAGAATATGGCACCTCCTGAGGATCCCAAGGTCCTGGAGATTTGCAGCATACAATAGCAGACTAGTTCAGCAGAGGAGCTTCCTGCCAAATGGTGAAGAAAACATCTGGGATGAACAGCAGTAATGATCAAGTGCTTCTCGGGTACTGATAGAGTGAAGAAACAGAGCATGAAATGTCTGAGAAACAACAACTCTATAAAAAAGACCAGTGAGAATATGGCAGGGAGGGCTAGTGGTCATTTACAAAGCCTGGAGAATTGGGAAAGTCAATGGTAGAATTCTTCATGTGGACAGTGGAATTTAAAAGATGCAAGGACACCATCACATATAGTTTAGGCTGAATAAAGTGAGAATACAGGAGATAGCCAGGTACAAAAGAGGAAAAACCACACATTTTTCTCAACCTGTCATAACCTGGTATTTCAGATGAAGGTTGCTATAGGACACCTCTATGAAATAAACAAAAAGTAAAAGTGACCATGGGCATGGGTGAACACAGCTACAAATAATCTGACTGTGATATAGGTACCTTTGTCCATATGGCTCAGCAAATAATAGGTAAACCAATCATGGTTAATCATATCATTAATTGATGAAACTAAAACTTCACTCAAATCATGAAGCATTTTAGGGTTGAGCTCTTGAACATGGGCTTAGAGTGTATAAACCCGGGGTTATACTCTGGAAAGCAGTATGGAGGTTCCTCAAAAAACAACAGATAGAGCTCCCCTATAACCCGGAAATCCCACTTTTGGGCATTTACCCAAATAATCACAAACAAGGCCATACTAAAACAACCAGCACAACTATGTCTATCGCAGTATTAGTCACCATAACCAAGATATGGAAATAACCCAGATGCCCCTCAGTAGATGAACAGAATGACACCACCATGTTCATGAGGAAATGGAAAGAGGAGAAAAAAAAACATATCAAGTAAAGTAAGCCAGACCCAAAGAAACATAGATTCCATGATTTCCCTTATTTCCAATAATTAGTAAAGGTCTAGGATAATCTTATCAGATGGGCAGAAAAGCTCAAAATCTATGTACATATGACCATATAAGATGATGCTAAGTGAAATGAGCTCCAAGACATGGACACAAGTAGTTTTTCTTTGTTGTTGTTGTTTTTAATATACTATGCGATTTTTTTGTTTTCTTCGTATCTTCTTCCCCTTATGGTATATGCCCTGTTGTTGCTGTATTTGTTTCTGGTAAACTGGTATTGTATATGAGTTTTTATGAATTAGGGAATGAAAACAACAGAATGGTGAGACAAAGGACAAGGAGGAACCAATGCAACAGGGATATACACAAGACAGTAAGTTGGAAATGATGTATACAACTTCGGGGATTGGGGTGGAAAGAAGTAAATACGGAGAAAAATGAGGGAAGGGGTAACAAGTTTGACATGAAATGTACTTAATACCTTACTTATGTAAATTAACTCCTCTGTACATCACCTTGACAATAAAAAAAATTGACAACGTCTTGGTTCAAATACCAGCACCAAATAAAAATGAATAAACAAACACACCAAAAAAAACCCCAGAAATTAAATGATATAAGATTATGTGTAAAATGTAAAGAAAAAACACTACAACTGCCTATAATATTCTGAATAAATCAAAAGTACAAGCAGGAAGGACTAGCTAAAAAGAGAAAGAATTGCCCCAATGATAAATATGGAAAAACATTAGAACAGGTTTCTTCCAGACACTGTAAAGCAGCTTGGTCTCAAGAAAAGTCCAGGTCACCACAAAGAGGGAATAAGAGAGGAACTAAGCAATACCAGGGGGGCTTGGTTGTACAGACATCTTTATCCATAGTGAAGCTGCCTCCCAGGACAACTGTTGCAAGCTAAACCTCATTGTTCTTTCCTAAAGAATTATGACTTACAAGGTGATTGATGACGGGATTGATTTTTTTCCATAAATTTCTTCATAGCCTTCAAAACTGAAAAAATCAATGCTAACCTAGATTATCAAAAATAACCAGTAATTTTTAAAAAGGTACATTATATACAACTGACACTACATGATCACAAAATATGAACTCTTGGATTACAATTTTCAGAATAAAGTTATTTTTAACATATAGAAATATATATATAGCTTTTGAGCTCTTCTACTTGTCCCAGACATCTACTAGACATGGGACCTATGTTTCCTTGGGCCAGGCTTACTTCACTTAATGTAATTTTTTCCAAGTCTTTCCATTTCCCAACTAATGGGGCAATTTCATTCTATCTGATATAGGCATAGAAGTCCAATATCTATCTATCTATCTATCTATCTATCTATCTATCTATCTATCTATCTATCTATCTATCTATCTATCTATCTATCTATCTATCTATCACATTTTCTGGATCCATTCATCTACTGAAGTGTTGTGCCTAGCTCGCAGGACCCCCACCAAGAAGACCACCGAGTCAGACTTTACAGCTGTTTTAAGGTTTTATTTCAACAGGCTGCAGCTCAGGTCTTGTCCCACAGCAGAGACTAGGAGGAGAGCCCAGAGCTAAAGATTTGCAAGGGTTATAAAGGCACACAACCAACCAGGTGTTTGGATTACCATCACGTGTTGCTCTGCGAGAAACAAGCAACAAGTGGTCACTGCCTCAAAACGTTAACCCTTCATTCTCCCCCCTCCCTTGACATGGTCCTGAGACACAATCTTGTGGCTCTGGCCCAAAACTAAACTCCAACAGCTCTTGATCTTGAACGGGTATAGTCCCTCTCTGACCTTAGCCATACTATTAAACAACAATACCAATAGCAATCAGTTCATTTTTCTTTTCTTGAGGTGTATGCAGAGTGGTTGGGTAAGGATGCTTGGAGACTTCCCATGTTTCCCCACAGTAGTCCAGGGCAAAGGGGTCAGCTGGTCTGGCGTGAGAGCAGTGAATCCAAGCAGCAATGCCATCCACCTTAAGGGCAGTGGGTGTAGCCAGGAGCACCATGTAAGGTCCCTTCCATTGTGATTCCAGAGATCTCAAGTTGTGCCTTTGAACAAACACCCAGTCCCTTGGTTTAAACAAATGGGGGGGGTTGGAATAGAAGCAGAACCATATAATACTCTAAGCTGGGGTCACATACACTTATGCACCAGCTGTAAATAGTCAGGCTTACACAGAAATTCAGTATCATCCAAATCAGCAAGCAATTCAGTCTGAAGGCTAGGGATAATGGGTGGAGGGTGTCCATACATTATTTCAAAAGGAGTAAAGCCAAGCTGATAGGGTGAATTTCTTACTCTCAAAAGGGCAAAAGGAAGGAGCGATACCCAGTCTGTGCCATCTCCAAAGCCAATTTAGTTAAGGTCTCTTTTAGAGTCCAATTCATTCTCTCTACCTGCCCTGAACTCTGGGGTCTATAAGCACAGTGCAATTTCCAATCGGTCCCCAGTGCCGTGGCTATTCCCTGACATACTTTTGAAATGAAGGCCGGTCCATTGTCCAAGCCGATGGTGGATGGGAAGCCATACCTGGGTAGGATTTCTTCCAGGATCTTCTTAGCCACTACGTTCACGGTCTCATGCTTTGTTGGGCAGGCTTCAACCCATCCTGAAAAGGTGTCTACAAAAACTAGCAAATAATTTCTGTGAGGTGTAATTCCCAACACACACCTGGCCTATCTCCACACAGGCGAACTCCTTTTGTAACCAGTTGATTGGGAGCATTGGTGAGCTGAAAGGCTTTACAATTTTTAACAATGTCCTCAA
The DNA here is from genome assembly GCF_000151885.1 of Dipodomys ordii. Lineage (NCBI taxonomy): Eukaryota > Metazoa > Chordata > Mammalia > Rodentia > Heteromyidae > Dipodomys > Dipodomys ordii. Next base: position 59,189 of record NW_012267476.1, read on the forward strand.
TGAGTTGATTTGCTTGTCTAATTTTTAGTTCTGAGTGTTGGAGCAAGTCCTGCATTCTTGGGGTTCCCATGTGAGAGACCTGATAGATTCTCTTAAGAATCCCTTTGCCCAAACTCTAATAACAACAGATGCTGGAGGAGGTATGGACAGAAGGGAACCTTACTTCGTTGTTGGTGGGAGTGTAAACTTGTTAAACTACTTTGGAAAGTAGTATGGAGGTTCCTCAAAAGACTCCACATAGAGGTCCCCTATGACCCAGCAATTACACTTTTGGGCATTTACCCAAATGTTTACAAACAAGACCACACTAAAGCTACCAGCACAACTATGTTTTTTGCAACATTATTTACCATAGCTAAGATATGGAACTAACCCAGATGCCCCTCAGTAGATGAATGGATCAAGAAAATGTGGTTTTGGGGCATTTACCCAAATGTTTACAAACAAGACCACACTAAA
>NW_012267476.1:60982-65269 GCF_000151885.1 Dipodomys ordii
ACAAAGGAGGAGGCTCCAATGCTTGATAAGAAATGTACTCATTATCTTGCCCATGTAATTGTAACCCCTCTGTACAGTATTTTCACAATAAAAATAAAAATTAAAAAAAAGAATTTCTTTGCCCAATCTTTGTGGCAAGATAAATTTCACCTGACCAGTTTTCCACCAGTCTTTTTTTTCTTTTCTGCCCGGGGGTTTATAGGTCATGGGAATTTTCTTTATCCACTCCAAGTCTTCTTGGGAGTACTGAGGCTCAGGAGGCAAAGCTTGGGGACCTGGGTCTACTTCTGCTTTGGGGAGGAGATCCACCTCCTTAACTGCCTGATCGGCCAAGTTATTTCCTTTGGTTATAGAATCAGTTACCTTTTGATGGCCAGGGCAGTGCATAATGGCAATATTTCCTGGTTCCCATAAGGCCAGGATGAGGCTTAAAATTTCTTGTTTGTTTTTAATAGTCTTTCCTTCAGCTGTCAGCAGCCCCCTCTCTTGGTAAATGGCTCCATGGACATGCACAGTGGCAAAAGCATACAGACTGTAGTGCAAATGTTTAGTCGCTTCCCTTTTCCCATCTGTAGGGCTTTTGTTAGTGGCACTAGTTCTGCTCTTTGTGCAGACGTTCCCTGGAGGAGTGCTTCTGCCCATACTATCTCAGTGTCCTTGATGACTGCTGTGCCTGTGCACCTTTTTCCATCTCGAATGAAACTGCTGCCATCTGTGGACCAGGTATGCTGAGCATGCGATAGTGTCAAGTCCAAGAAGTATGGACTCTTTTCCTTGGCTTGGTCTCTCTTTTCACACTCAATTTCATGTTCTCTGTCCTTCCTTTCCTGTCTTTGCTCCTCTGTCTCTCTCTCTTATTGTAAACCTTCTCCACCATGGCTACTAGATCCCTAATAGACTTTTCACCAATTTTGTCTAGAGCGTGCAATTTTCACTTTATGTCTGGTGCAGCTTGATTTATGTAGGCAAACATAATCATCTGAGCCAACTCCTGTGTCTCAAGATCATACGGGCTGTATTGACTAAAAGCTTCCATGAGCCGCTCAAGATATGCTGCCGGACTTTCATTTCCTCCCTGTCTAACATCATAAACTTTGGCCATATTAGTAGGTCGGTGAGCTGCCACCTTGAAACCTGCCAACAGAGCCTGGCAATAGATGAGGAGTCGCTCCCTACCTTCAACCATATTGTAGTTCCATGTTGGTCGGATCTCAGGAAAATAGGCAGCGATCAGGGCAGGATCTGTGATGGGTGCTCCTTTGGGGCCAGGGATCTGTTTCTGGACCACCTCTCAGATACCATCTCTCTCTTCGGTGGTAAAAAGGACCTGTAAAAGCAGACTGCAATCATCCCAAGTGGGCTGAAGAGTAGAGAGAATAGTTTCAAGCAAACGAATTAAATTCTGGGGTTTCTCAGAAAAGGGGGCATTTTGGGTGCACCAATTATATAGATCACTGGTAGAAAATGTCCAATATTGGAGTTGCTGTTGACCATCCGTATCCACAGGACCTAAGGTGCATAAGGAAAAAATAGCTGCATTAGTAGGGGGGTTAATCCCATGGCATCATCCAGTGACTGGCCCCTCAGGAACTTTAAGGGCAGGTGCCAAGTTTTCATCATTCTCAGGTTCTGCAAAAGGAACCTGGGAAGGGGAGTATGGGGGAGAAAACATTTCTTCTTCCAAGTTTCCTCCCTGAAAAACCCGGGGGTGCAATTTCTTTTCCTCTTAGTTTCTTTTTGTACCTCTAGGGGGCTAGATGGAGTGTTGCCCATGGTTTCCAGTCCCATCAGTTGTACAGTCAAAAATAACAATAAACAGTACAAACAAAACACACACAGGCCTGACAGTTATGAAGTGGAGATCTCCCGAACTGGTCCACTGACTCGTGTCACAGCAGGGTTCCACACTGACCCACGCCCCACAGCAGAAGGAGCGGACCCACAGTGGGCTAGATGGGCCTCTGTTAGGAGGCCCTCTTGGTCAGTTCCAGTCCAACACTGAACCGACCCACGCCCCACAATTCTCTCGGTGGGGTTCCAAGTACCCACACCCCACAATTCACATGGCGGGGTTCCAAGAACCCCCCCCCCCCACAAGAGGATCTGGGACGTCTCCCAGTTCCTCCAGGGTTGTCGTGCAAGCTTGTCCGCTTCGACAACCCTTTACACAATATGAATTGGAGCGGCCGTCCTCACAAAGGAAAATGAAAGTAAGACAAATGACAGGACAAGACAAATTAACAAAGACAGCGCTGTTTTACCTTTGGAGTCTGAGGTCTCAGGGGTCTTTGGGGGGATCCCGGGCAAACCCCCACTAATATGTTGTGACCAGGTCCCAGGACCCCCACCAAGAAGACTACGGAGAGTCAGACTTTACAGCTGTTTTAAGGTTTTATTTAAACAGGCTGCATCTTGAGCTTCGTCCTACACACCGACACAGCAGAGCCTAGGAGGAGAGCCCTGAGCTAAAGATTTGCAGGGCTAATAAAGGCATACAACCAACCAGGTGTTTGGATTACCACCATGTGTTGCTCTGCTAGACAGAATTTGCTAATCTTAGGTTTAGTTTAAAGAGCAACAAATGGTCACTGCCTCAAAACTTTTACCCTTCACAATGGAATAGAATCGAAGACCCAGACATGATCCCACAGACCTATGGCCACCTAATCTTTGACAAGGGAGCCAAAAACAGAGGATGGAAGAAAGACAGCCTCTTCAACAAATGGTGCTGGCAGAATTGGCTATACACCGGTAGAAAACTGAACTAAGATCTTTATATAACACCCAGCACCAGAATCAACTCCATATGGATAAAAGACCTAGAGGTACCCTGAACATATTACAGGAAGAGATAGGGGACACACTGGGGCTCCTTGGTACAGTCTGAAGCTTCCTAAATAAAGAACCAGAAACAAAACAAAACAAAACAAAGTTTGGACAAATGGGACTTCATTGAACTGCAGCACTTCTGCATGCAAAGGACATAGGTAGCAAGATAAATAGAAAGCCTACAGATTCGGAGAAGAGCTTCACTAGCCATATAACAGACAAGGGCCTCGTATCAAAAATATACCTAGAGCTCAAAAAATTAATTCCCCCAATAAAAAAATCCTAAAAATATCACCCCATTACTAAATGAGCTAAATAATTGAAAAGAGACTTCTCTGGAGAGGAAATTAGAATATACAATAGACATGTGAAGAAACGTTCAACATCTCTGGCCATGAGAGAAAAGCAAATCAAAAGCACATTGAGATTCCACCTCACCCCAGTTAGAATGGCAATTATTAAAATCAAAAACAAATAATAGTAGATGCTGGAGGAGAAATGGGCAAAAAGGAACGCTACTACACTGTTGGTGAAAATGTAAACTTATCCAACTACCCTGAGAAGCAGTATGGAGGTTCTTTAAAAGACTAAACATAAGGCTGGGAAGGTGGTTCAGTGGTAAAGTGCTTGCCTCGCAAGCTTGAGGCCCTGGGTTCGATTCCTCAGCACCACATAAACAGAAAAAAAGCCGAAAGTGGTTAGCCTTGAGCTGAAGAGCTGAGAATGTAAACATCACCACCGAAACAACCAAGATTCAAAACATTATAAGGGAATACTTCTCAAAACTTTATGCTAATAAGTTTGAGAACTTGGCAGAAATGGACCTTTTCCTAGCAAATATTGACGTGCCAAAACTAAACCAAGATGAGTTAAACCATGTTAACAGGCCCATATCAAGCATTGAAGTAGAAACAGCAATAAGAGACCTCCCAGCTAAGAAAAGTCCAGGACCAGATGGTTTTACAGCGGAATTCTACAAGGTCTTCAAAGCTGAGCTCACACCAATACTTCTCCAACTCTTCAATGGATTTGAAAAATAAAGTCCACTACCGAACACATTGTATGAAGCCAACATAACCCTCATCCCAAAACCAGGCAGGGACTCATCAAAGAAAGAGAACTATAGACCCATTTCTTTGATGAACATTGATGCAAAACTTCTCAACAAAATTTTGGCCCATAGACTTCAACAATTTATCCAAGAAATCATACACCACGATCAAACAGGATTCATTTCAGGGATGCAAAGCTCGTTCAATATATGCAAATCAATTAATATTATTCATCACATCTACAAGAGCAAGGGTAAGAACCACATGGTTATCTCAATAGATGCAGAAAAAGCATTCTACAAGATCCAATACCCCTTCATGATGAAGGTTTTGGAAAAATTAGGAATCCATGGAACATTCCTCAATACAATAAAGGCTGTATATGACAAACCTACAGCCAGCATTA
>NW_012267476.1:74437-81565 GCF_000151885.1 Dipodomys ordii
GGGAAAACAATGGAGGGGCTAACAATGTTCAAGAGGAAGTGTACTCATTACCTCAGTCATGTAACTGTAACCCCCTGTATAGTATCTTTACAATAAAAAAAAAGAATCCCATAGACTCCACTCCCAAATTAGTCAAGCTGATTCAAAACTTTGGCAAAGTAGCAGAGTATGAAATTAACCCCCCCAAAAGCAATGGCTTTTCTGTATGCCAACAATGAGAAAAGTGTGGCTGAGATTAGGAAAGCAATTCCAGTTGTAATAGCCCCACAAAAAAATAAAATACCTAGGAATTAACTTAACCAAAGAAGTGATGGACCTCTATGATGAAAACTTTAAAATCTTGAAAAACGAAATCAAACAGAACTTAGAAAATGGCAAAACCTCCCATGCTCCTGGATTGGAAAGATTAACATCGTGAAAATGGCAATACTTCCCAAGGATATCTACAAATTCAATGTGATACCTATCAAAATTCCAACCTCATTCTTCAAGGAAATAGAAGAGGCTATCCAAAAATTCATATGGAACAATAAAAGACCCTGAATAGCAACACTCCTCAACAGAAAGAACACTGCTGGAGGAATATCAATACCAAATTTCAAACTCTATTATAAAGGCATAGTAATCAAAAGAGCTTGGTACTGGCATAAGAATAGACCTCAGGACCAATGGAATAGAATTGAAAACCCAGAAATGAACCTACAGATCTATAGCCATCTAATCTTTTATATGGGAGCTAAAACAATAGAATGGAAGAAAGACAGCTTCTTCAGTAAATTGTGCTGGCAAAATTGGTTAACTACTTGTAGAAAACTAAAGCTAGATCCTTATATATCACCCTGCACCAGAATCAATTCCAAATGGATCAAAGACCAGGGAATCAAAGCAGACACTCTGAAAACATTACAGGATGGAATAGGAGAAAAGCTAGGTCTCCTTGGCGCAGGCTGAAATTTTCTTAATAGAGACCCGGAAACACAACAAATCAAAGAAAGGTTGGACAAATGGGATTGCATGAAGTTGCAGAGCTTTTGCATGGCAAAGGACCTGGCTAGCAAGATCAATAGAAAGCCCACGGATTGGGAGAAGATCTTCACTAGCCATGCAACGGACAAGGGTCTCATATCTAAAATATACCTGGAACTCAAAAAATTAAACCCCCCAACAACAAATCCCCAAAGAAACAACTGCCCAATAAATAAGTGGGCTAAAGACTTAAAGAGAAACTTCACTGAAGAAGAAAGAAGGATGAAGAAATGTTCAACCTCCCTAGCCATAAAAGAGATGCAAATCAAAACAACATTGAGATATCAGCTCACTCCAGTTAGAATGGCAAAAATCAAGAACTCTCATAACAACAGATGCTGGAGGGGATGTGGACACAAGGGAACCTTACTTCATTGTTGTTGGGAATGTAAACTTCTTCAACCACTTTGTAAAGCAGTATGTAGGTTCCTCAAAAGACTCCACATAGAGCTCCCCTATTTCCCAGCAGTCCCACTTTTGGTCATTTCCCCAAATGTTTTCAAACAAGACCACACTAAAGCTACCAGCACAACTATGTTTATTGCAGCATTATTTACCATAGCTAAGATATGGAACCAACCCAGATGCCCCTCAGTAGATGAATGGATCAAGAAAATGTGGCATATATACACAATGGAATTCTGTGCCTCCATCAGAAAGAATGACATTGTCCCATTTGTTAGGAAATGGAAAAACTTGGAAAAAATTATATTAAGTGAAGTAAGCCAAGCCCAAAGAAACATAGGTCCCATGGTTTCCCTTATTTGCAATATCTAGTATATGTATGAGTCAAGCAGAAAAGGTCAGATAATGTGATGTTAGGAAAATGAACCCTTAGATTTGTATTTAAATGTTTTTTTCTTTCATGCGTTTGTTTCTAACGCATTTATAAGATCATTTCTTTGTTGCTTTTTATGTCCCTCCCCCATAGCATAACCCCTGCTTTCTCTATATTTGATGTCGGTATAATTTGTGGAGGAGGTGGGGGAAAACAAGTCGTTTAAGTATACAGGTAGACCCGTTGCAACAATGAGAAATACAAGTTGTCATGTCGAAAACGAACTAACAATTCTAAATAGGAAATGTACTCATTACCCTACTCATGTAACTGAAACCCATCTGTACAGTATTTTTACAATAAAAAATATACATGAAAAAATAAAAAAAATCCTCGAAAAAAAAGGCCTGCTTTCTTTTTCCTTCACCACACCTACCATTTCTAGAAGATCCCTTAAAAACGTCATTGTTGGTCAATTCTATTGTTTTAACAAAATACATGACACAAGCAACTTTAAGGGATGAAGAAATTCATATGGTTTTAGTAGTTTAAATCAAGATCAGCTGGCTGTGTGGTTTCTGGGTTAAAATGAGGTAGAGAACTATGGCAGAGGGGCATGGTGGAGCAGAGATGTTTACAATGTGGGAGGGAAGAAACAGAAAGACATAGGGGAAGAGGTGGGGGACAAGATACCTCTTTTCTCGCCACACTCTCTAGTGACCTATTTACTCTTCCCAGGCCCAACTCCCACACCTTGCAATAATGCTATCTTCTTATCAGTCCTCCAAGTCCTTCATTGATGAAGGAAGAGCTGTCATGTGTCAGTCACTGTTCAATGACTGATTGCAACAGATGTGGACCAAGCCTTCAATACATGAGCTGTAGAGGACACTAGATATGTAAACTATAACAATTGCATAGTTCAAAATGTAACTATACCCCATTTAACAAGTAATGAAACCATTTGAGAGAGAAACGTGAGCAGCCCAGTTCATACCTCTGGTCAGTGACAGGGACCAAATTAGAGTCCAAACATGAACAAAATAACCTCCCTCAATTGTATATGTGCTTGTCCAGAAAAACCCAACAGCCCTACCTGAGAAACCTTTTGATGGACAGATCCATTCTTCAGGCATGCAATGGCCAGATCTGTGGCTGCTGACTAGAAGGTATCCCAAATCACACGTGGAACACTTACTCAGGAGGCATGTTGAGCAGGGTCCTGATCACAGAGCGACAACTGTTGAGATCCCTCCTGGGCAAATGTGAGCATGAGGCTGGAGCAGAGAGTTTGAAAATGCAGCTGTATGACTGTGATCATACAGAGCAGAGAACCAAAAGGCCTGGGAATTAGACCAGTGGAGTGTAGCAGTAGATAGGAGAGCCAGGGCACAGACTGGGATGGAGTTCAGGTGTTGGCTGCTGCTGCTGCTCCTCATTGTGAGACTGGAGGGTTTTGAGGGTGTTGAGAACAGATGGTGACGTGAATAGCCTTGTGTGCCTGAGGAAGAAGGGAAGCACTGAGGAGTTTAGCAGGAAAGTGAATCAGCAATACTCTTAGCAGTAGTTTGGGAGTGAGATGGACAGAGAGGTTTCTTGTAACACCTGTACAAGATGACCTGAGTTTGACAGCAGCAGGGGCTGAAGGAGGCTTTCCCATATCCAGTACAAGCCCTGAGTTAATCAGTTCTCTGACATTGTCAGTTGAGTGAGAGGGAGGGGCATAAGCACTGAGGGTACATATAAGGGTCACAACTTCAGGACTTACTATGTGTATGTCCTGGGGAAGGGAGAGGTCTCCCTTGGGAGGCAGCCCCATTAGATTTTGACATACTCCTGCCACATAGCCTACAGGCTTGGGTTGGATAGTCGTGTTTGTATAGCAGGCTTTCTCCACATGGGTGTTCTAAACCTCTCTTCAGGTCTCAGGGAGTGATGAGCAGGGAAGTGTAATGCGAAGGGCATTGCGGGGGTATATATGACAATTTGTATGTAGACCTGCAGGGTGTAAGCAGGTGAGAGTCTGTGTAGGCAGGGAGTTTGTGTGTGCATGTGGGAATATATGTAAACACGGAGAGGTTTTATATGTGAGAGTTTACATGGACATGGAGGGAGGGTGTGTGCATAATTGTGGTGCTATGAGTACATATGTGTAAGTATGGGTGCATGTGAGTGTGAGGACATGTGTACACATGTGAGTAATTTACTATGAGGGGCAAGGCCAAATTGTGGGTTGAAAATTTGTAAAGCTGTGGGAGTGGGTTGTCTGTGATTAATAGAAAATGCATTAGAGTCTTCAGAGTTCAGTTGGGAAAACATACCTGGGGGTCAGGAGTTGCGCCGTCTCTCAGATTTGATCTGGAATGAGATGGAGACAAGGAAGTCAAGATGTTATTCACATATTCTAGTAAAATATTCCTGACTGGCCCACCCTGTGGTCTCTGTCCAGCCCTCAGACTTCCATAAGTAAAGGGAAGGAGTCAGAAGAGAGGAGAAGGCTGGGAAGGGAGAAAGGAAACTACATTGTGGTTGCTTGCTGTGTGACCTTTGATCAATTATTGTGGCTCTCTGAGCTGACACACTGGGCTGTGTTATCTCAAAGTATGATACCTTCTGGCTTGGTAGGCTCTCCATCCCTCATGCTTTTTCCCTGAGCCCTTTCAATAGGAAAAGCAAACTTTCCTCCAGGTAGGAACTGGCAGCCTATTTCCAGGCCCCAGCGAGCACTGTCTTCCTTGGCCCACATTTCCATGCTAGTGATTGCCTGATAAATCTAGGTTGTGGAGTGGAAGGCAAAGCCTGGGAAGCTATGAGAAGTTATTGAGGTGCTGAGGCTGCTTTGGATTACAGTGTCTGGCTCAGCTCTGTCCACCCAGAAGGCTGGGCTGGCCTAGGGTAGGGACCACACAGAGGTGAGGAAGGGTTCTCTGGGCACAGGGACAGGGACAATGCTGACATTGGTGCCTAGAAGCTCTAATTGTGTTCCAGAAATGGCAGATTGCTCTAGCTCTATGCAACAGGTTCCAGAGTTAGCTAAGCATAGCAGTATGCATGATGGATTTAAAGACATTTTCTTTTGCTAAACAAAGTTATTTATCTCACCATGGGTGCTCTTTTGTCTACCTTAAAGGAGATTTGTCAGTATGTCTTGACAATAGTCATTAGTAAAGAGTTCGGAGAGACCAAGGTCATTCCCCAGGTAGGGACACATGTGGGTTGTGGCTTTATAGATCTAAAGATTGTATCTCGGCTGTTTACTTTCTTGAAATGAATGAGAGGATAAAGCAAGGAAGAAGGAAAGGAAGGAAAGAAGGAAGGAAGGAAGGAAGGAAGGAAGGAAGGAAGGAAGGAAGGAAGGAAGGAAGGAAGGAAGGGAGGGAGGAAGGAAGAAGGAAGGAAGAAAGGAAGGAAGGAAGGAAGGAAGGAAGGAAGGAAGGAAGGAAGGAAGGAAGGAAAGAAGGAAGGAAGGAAGGAAGGAAGGAAGGAAGGAAAGTTGAATTTTGGACCCCCGAGTGAATGAAGTGGGGTGTGATGAGTGAATAAGAGAATGAACATTGAAATGAATAAGTGAATGAGGGACTGTGGGTAAGTGCCTGTGAAAAACTGAATGAAGAATGAGATAGGGAATGAATAAACTTGTTTTCTTTCCAGAAGGCAGGTTAATTTTTTGCTCTCAGTTTAAGTCACTTTGCCCTATTATATTTATTTTTATTCTGTACATTTATATTAACATTAGTCATACAAAGGGCTCTCCATTATTCTGCTTCTTGTTTTCTTTTCCTATTACTCAATCTTTTCAAACATATTTCATAGTTATTATAGAAAGTGATGTATAGAGGGTAACAGTTATCATTAATCAGATAATCAGTGTATTTTTTGTACAATCTCACCCTTTCCCTTGCTCTTTGTTTTTCCCTCCATTCCAACCAATACATTCTATAGTTCATTTTCAGCATAGTATCCACTGAGTACTACTGCTGCATTTGTTCATCATTTGTTTCTCCAGTTCTGTACCTCCCATTACACTCAAAATGGCCTAGAATGGAACAAACAAAAAAGGGAAATAAAACAAAAACAGCAAAAAAGGAAAATAATCTATTCATTTCTATTTGTTCATTGTTCATAAATATCACTTTGTATGATCAGATGCACAGTCATTGTACTTTCTATTACTCAGGTTTAACCTCTTTCCTGGACTCTTTTAAACGATGCTGCTTCTTTTGCCATTGTAGGCTAAAAAGTACAGTCTACCCCTGATTGCCTAGTTTTATAAGTAAGGAGTGCCCTTTATTGGGTATTTCTGAGCATGACCAGTTTTATCTATGTCTTCCCTTGTCTGAGAACTTGGGTGTTGCTTGATTTTCATTCCATTCTTTCAAGTACTTGCCTTATAAGGAAGTTTCAGGGGTTCATAGGGTCAAATGTATCCAATCCCCTTTGCTAGTCAGCTCAATGGGAGCCTAGTTGCCAGGACGAACAGACAGCCAATATTCTAAGCATCCTACCCTGGTGTTAATCAGTATTACCCAATATTACCAGTATTAACCAGTATTACCCAGCCCAAGGAGCTTGATTTTTTTAAGTTTTTTATTGTAAAAATACTGTACAGAGGGGTTACAGTTACATGAGCAAGGTAATGAGTACTTTTTCGTATCAAGCATTGTTGTCTCTCCCTTTGTTTTTCCCCTACCATCTCTTCCCTCTCACCTCCCAACTACACTCCTCCGCACCCTGGCCTAAATTGTAAAGTTTGGTTTTCAACATAGTGTCTTGTAAATCTCATTGTTACAATGGGTCAACCTGTGTCCTTATTTAAATGTATTGTTTTTTTCCTTCCCCTCCCCAAATTGGAGAAGTATATATACAAGATACAAGGCACCGTGGGGAGGAACATGCAAAGCAACAAAAAAATCACATGGTACATTATAAATACATTAGCAAGAATATAAATATAAATATATATATAAATATATATTTAAATATATATATATTAAATATATATATAAATATATATATATTAAATATATATATATATATAAATATAAATACAATAGCAAGAAAGAAAAAACTATGTGTCCCTATCTCAGGATTCATTTCACTTAACATGAACCTCTCTGGTCATATGTACATAGCTTTTGACCTTTTCTGCATGTCACAGACATATACTAGTTATTGCAAATAAGGGAAACCATGGGACCTATGTTTCTTTGGGCCTGGCTTACTTCATTTAATATAATTTTTTCCAAGTCTTTCCATTTCCTAACAAATGGGGCAATGTCATTCTTTCTGATGGAGGCATAAAATTCCATTGTATATACTGCATT
>NW_012267476.1:90925-95036 GCF_000151885.1 Dipodomys ordii
GTCTCTGGTCTGCAAACTGCAGGATGAAGCTGTCTGCTCCTTGTCGGTTCTTGCTGGTGTTGAGTAGAATCCGCTCGCCCACTGTGTCTGGCTCCTTTGTCCTGGACTCTCTGTGTGAGCGCTCAGGTATGGCTTCGGTCTCGGCCGCTTGCGACCCTGCCGCCTCCGCCGCGGCGGCTGCTGGCAATCGCTCAGATGTGTCTTTTTTGCCTTGGCTTCCCTCTCTTGTATAACTCTCTGTCCTGTGATGGCACACTTGGTGTGATTCTCTGGCTTAGGACTGTTCACTGAAACTCTAAAAACTGCTTTCTATGCGAGAGCTTGTTCAGATTCCAGCTTCTCCTCCGCCATCTTGCACCGTCCCCCGTTTTAATTCTTCTTTACCTATTTGGATTCCCTTTATGTTTGTATCTTGTCTTATTGCTGTAGCTAGGCATTCTAATACTAAATTGAAGAGAAGTTGAGAGAGTGGACATCCCTGTCTTGTTTCTGAGTTTATAGGAAATGCCTTTAGTTTTTCACCATTAAGTATAATGCTGGCTGTAGGTTTGTCATATAGAGCCTTTATTGTATTGAGAAATGTTCCATTGATTCCTAGTTTTTACAGAGCCTTCATCATAAAGGAGTGTTGGGCCTTGTCAAATGCGGTTTCTGCATCTATTGAGATAACCATGTGGTTCTTATCCTTGCTCTTGTAGATGTGATGAATTATATTAATTGATTTGCATATATTGAACCAGCTTTGCATTCCTGAAAAAAATCCTGTTTGATCATGGTGTAAGATGAATTGTTGAAGTCGATTGGCCAAAATTTTGTTGAGAAGTTTTGCATTGATGTTCATCAAAGAAATGGGTCTATAGTTCTCTTTCTTTGATGAGTCCCTGCCTGGTTTTGGGATGAGGTTTATTTATGATGGCTTCATAGAATGTGTTCGGTAGTGAACTTTCAATTTCATTGAAGAGTTGGAAGAGTTTTGGTGTGAGTTCTGCTTTGAAAGCCTTGTAGAATTCTGCTGTAAATCCATCTGGTCCTGGGTTTTTCTTAGATGGGAAGTCTCTTATTGCTCTTTCTATTTTGATGCTTGATATGTTATGTTAAGTTGGTTTAACTCATCCTCCTTTAGTTTTGGCACATCGATATTTGTTAGGAAATCATCCATTTCTTTCAGATTTTCAAACTTATTATCATAAAGCTTTGAGAATTATTCCCTTATAATATTCTGAATATTGGTTGTTTCTGGGGTGATGTTTCCATTCTCATCTCCATGTTTGTTTATTTGGATGTGTTCTCTTCTTTTTCTGATAAGAGTTGCTAAGGGTCTGTACATTTTGTTTCTTTCTATGTTTTTTTTGGATTCTAATTTGTTTAATTCTGATTTAATCTTGTTTCTTTCCATATACTGGATTGGGGTTTATCTTGCTGCTCCTTTTCAAGGAGGTTCAGATGTCTCATTAAATTGGTGGTTTCAGATCTCTCCTATTTGTTGATGTAGGAACTCAGAGTTATGAACTTGCTTCTGAGTGCTGCCTTTGCTGTGTCCCAGAGAAGCTGGCAATTGGTGTGTTCATTTTTGTTGAATAGCATGAACATTTTAATTTCCTTTCTAATCTCTTCCATGACCCACTGGTGATTCAACAGTGTGTTGTTCAGCCTCCATATGCTATAGGACTTTCTTTGTGCTTTTGGTGTTGAGTTCTAATTTTATTCCCTTGTGGTCCGAGAGAATGCAGGGCAAAACTTCAATGTTTATTAATTTGGACAAGTTTGCTTTGTGACCTAATATGGTCTATTTTGGAAAATGTTCCATGTGCTGTTGAGAAAAACGTGTATTCTGATGCTGCTGGGTGAAATATTAGGTAGCTATCTGTTTAATCTAGTTGATCTATGCAGTTGTTTAGATCTGTGGTATTTCTCTGTTGAGTTTTTGCCGAGTTGATCTATCTAGTGGGGATAGTGGTGTGTTAAAGTTCCCAACAATAAAATGTCTTTGGATCTATGTGAGATTTGAAGGAAAGTAGTGTTTCTTGGATAAATTTGGGTGAGGAGCTTGGTTTTAAAATACAATCAACACAAGGATATTTGCATGAAGCCATTCCACCATGAGTCAACCAGTAGCCAGAATTATCTAGCCAGATCACGTTTTCTGGTCATCTCCATGTTTAAAACCACTACCAGCCTGGACCAGTTATTGCCCAGAATGTTATAACCAGGGTTTGGGGCTGCAGCACAGCATGCAAACAAGGCTGGCAAATCTGCCTGGAGTATGTGCCCTGCACCCCACTTCTGGACCTTCCAGTAACCAGTGTAGTATATATAGCCAGGCCACAATGTTGACCTCACTAAGTTTATAAGACTAACCAATGAGGAAGTGCCTGGTCTCCATAGACCCGCCAATCCCAGTATAGTATCTCCAGGCCACATGGAAGGGTCCATGGTGTATGAACAAAGCTGTCCAATCAGAGAGGAGCTTCCATGCTGGAATTCAGTGGATATCCAAGGAGTTGTGGCCCAGCTGACCAATAGTACTGCAGAGTACAGGCTTCCTAGTACGGGTTGCTGGGTACCAGCAAGGTGCTTAGGGGGGCTGCTACTGAGTGTCCTGGATCCAGATTCAGGAAGTCAAGGACCTTATTTGGGTCCCAGGTGCTTCATGAGTTCTCTGACAATGCACTGTGCAAGGGGCCAGTTAGGGGATGTGGGGTCAGTGTGCCTAAATGAAACTTTAGTGGTCGTGAGTGGGTTACTGGAAGGGTCCACATTGACCTCTTAGACAATAGCACTGCACAACGCTTAGGGTAGGAGCTGGTGGGGGCCTTGAGGGCTGCCAGAGGAGGACTAGTTCGAGTCAGAAGCTCCTCAGGTTTTGTGAGGGTCAAATGGGCACTGAGTGGGCAGTGGCCCTGGGGCGGGCAGTATGCATGTCTGCCACATCGGGCAGTGTAGGAGCAGGAGATGCTTAGGTAACCCTGAGATGATCTGGGGGCATCATGATTTCCAGTGTGCTATGCACTGGACTGAGTGTGTAGCACAGGTGCACATGGGCCATTTCCCACTGAGTATGGCTGGGAGTGGCTCTGTTTCCCCCCCACTGACTCAGTAGGTCCATTGGTTGGTGTGTCTATACATCAGCACTGGGTTCTGAGGAGACAAGCAGCAATGCAAAGCTTTGTTGCACTGGAGAGAGAATAAGCACCCTGGCACTAGGCAGAATGATTTACTTTGATGTATGCTGAACAAGGACATATCCTCATTCAGATATGAGGTAGGAAAAAAACCACATGGATAGATATTACTCTACTCCTGATTTCTTGGGGGTATCCTTTTCTTTTCTTTCTGTCTTTGGTTTTCTTTTTCTTTTTGTTTTGTTTTGATGTGGAGCTGAAACTCAGGGACTGAGACTTGCTACTGATTGATTGATTGATTGATTGATTGATTTTTTACTAAATGCGAACATACTGTCACTTTGAGCCACAAGGCTACTTCCCATTTTATGGTGGTTAATTGGAGATAAAAGTCTAATGGACTTTCCTACCCTGGGCAGCATGGAAGCATAATACATGGATCTCAGCCTCCTGAGTAGCTGGGATTCCAGGACTGAGCCATTGGTTCCCAGCTGAGAACTCATTTCTTAATACAATAAATAGGACAAGAATTGATATAGGTTCTTCCCACTAAGTAGAGATGGAATCTTGGAGCACAGATTTTATGAAAGTTTTATTTTGGAAAGAAAAAAGAACAAGCACCTCCAGGCATGTCAGCACCTGTTTATTGTTTGCATGGTTTATCTTGTCTTCAATGGGAACAGCTGTACCAGCTCAATGCTTTGTATTATAATATTTACCTTTGAGAAGGATGGCCAATAGACGCATGAAGAAATGCTCAACCTCCCTAGCCATAAGAGAAATGCAAATCAAAACAACTTTGAGATACCACCTCACTCCAGTTAGAATGGCTAAAATCAAGAAGTCTAAAAACAATAGATGCTGGAGGGGATGTGGACAGAAGGGAACTTTACTGCATTGTTGGTGGGAGTGTAAACTTGTTCAACCACTTTGGAAAGTAGTATGGAGGTTCCTCAAAAGACTCCACATAGACAAGATGGCGGAGGAGA
>NW_012267476.1:95086-97163 GCF_000151885.1 Dipodomys ordii
TCCAAGTCTTTCCATTTCCTAACAAATGGGGCAATGTCATTCTTTCTGATGGAGGCATAAAATTCCATTGTATATACTGCATTTTGCTGATCCATTCATCTACTGAGGGGCATCTGGGTTGGTTCCATATCATAGCTATGGTAAATAATGCTGCAATAAACATAGTTGTGCTGGTAGTTTTAGTATGGTCTTGCTTGTGATGGCTTGGGTAAGTGCCCAAAAGCTGGGCAGGTCGATGTGTAGTCTTTTTAGGAACCTCCATACTGCTTTCCAAAGTGGTTGAACAAGTTTACACTCCCACCAACAATGTAGTAGGGTTCTCTTTTGGCAACATCTCCTCCAGCATCTATTCTTATTAGATTTCTTGATTATAGCCATTCTAACTGGTGTGAGGTGGAATCTCAATGTTGTTTTTATTTTCATTTCTTTTATGGCTGTAGAATTGAGCATTTCTTCCTGTGTCTATTTGCCATTCTTATTTCCTCTTCAGACAAGTTTCTCTTTAAGTCTTTAGCCCACTTATTTATCGTGTTGTTTAGATATGAGATCCTTATCCGTTATATGGCTAGTGAAGACCTTCTCCCAGGCCGTCGGCTTTCTAGTGATCTTGCTACCTATGTCTTTTGCCATGCAGAATCTCTGCAGCTTCATGCAATCCCATTTGTCTGACCTTTCTTGATTTGTTTTTTCTGAGTCTCTATTAAAATTTCTGCCTATGCCAAGGAGACCTAGGATTTCTCCTATTCCTTCTTGTAATGTTTACAGGGTGTCTGCTTTGACTTCGAGGTCTTTGATTCATTTGGAGTTGATTCTGCTGGAGGGTGATATATAAGGATCTAGCTTCAGTTTTCTACAGGTGAATAACCAATTTGCCAGCACTATTTACTGGAGGCTGTCTTTCTTCCATTCTATTTTTTTAGCTCCCTTATTGAAGTTTAGGTGTTTATAGGTCTGTAGGTTCATTTCTGGGTCTTCAGTCCTGTTCCATTGGTCTTGAAGTCTGTTCTTGTGCCAGTACCAAGCTGCTTTGATTACTATGGCTTTGTAGTAGACTTTGGAATTTGGTATTGATATTACTCCAGAACTGTTCTTTCTGTTAAGGATCATTTTTGCTATTCAGGGTCTTTTATTGTTCCATATGAATTTTGGATTGTTTCTTCTATTTCATTGAAAAATGAGGTTGGGATATTGATAGGTGTCACATTGAATTGTAGATAGTCTTGGGAAGTATTGTCATTTTCACGATGTTGGTCCTCCCAATCCAGGAGCATGGGAGGTTTTAACACTTTCTAAGTTATGTTTTGATTTCCTTTTTCAAGTTTTTAAAGTTTTCATCATAGAGGTCCTTGACTTCTTTAGTTAAGCTAATTCCTAGATATTTTATTTTTGTGAGGCTGTTAAAAAAGGAGTTGATTTCCTGATTTCAGCCATGCTCTTCTCATTGTTGGCATACAGAAAAGCCATTGATTTGTTTGATAACTCTTTTTTTTTACTGTGAAAATACTGTACAGAGGGGTTACAATTACATAGTCAAGATAATGAGGACATTTCTTATCAAGCATTATTGTCTCCTCCTTTGTTTTCCCTTCGAATCGCATCCCA
Organism: Dipodomys ordii; assembly: GCF_000151885.1. Classification (NCBI taxonomy): domain Eukaryota; kingdom Metazoa; phylum Chordata; class Mammalia; order Rodentia; family Heteromyidae; genus Dipodomys; species Dipodomys ordii. The sequence goes on from NW_012267476.1 coordinate 96,689, forward strand.
CTCCCCCCCTCTATATCACCCCCCACAAAAGTTGTAAAGTTAGTTTTTCGACATAACGACTTGTACATCTCATTGTTGTAGTGGATCCACCTGTCTCCCTATTTAAACGATTTGTTTTTTCCCTTTCCCTCCACAAATTATACCAACATCAAATACAGTGAAAGCAGGCCATTGATTTTTGAGAGTTAATTTTATATCCTGCTACTTTGCAAAAGTTTTGAATCAGCTCGAGTAATTTGGGAGTGGAGTTTATGGGATTCTTTAAATACAAGATCATGTCATCTGCAAAGAGGGAGTTTTACTTCTTCTTCTTTTTTTTTAGAATCTAATTTTATTTATTTATTTTTTATTTGTGAACATACTGTACAGAGGGGTTACAATTACATGGGCAGGATAATGCGTACATTTATTACCAAGCATTGCAGCCTCCTCCTTTGGTTTACCCTTCAGATCCCTTCCCAGCCTCCCCCCTCCC